>NC_043012.1:56367865-56540365 GCF_006345805.1 Octopus sinensis | reverse complement strand
AGTGTCAAAGAACGTATGTGAAATGCATACTCAAACGTATATATTACCTCCACATTAGCGAAGGCAGAGGTATTGCTTTCAGTCGCAAGAACTGCTGGATGGATTTGGATGAAATTTTCAGGGATGTTTGGCCTCGTGACTGGCACAAACAGATTAATTTTTGGTATCGATCCAGTTTTGGACAAGGATTCTGGATTATTTTTCCTGTTTTTTTTTGCTTAACCCTTTTGTTACCAACCCAACTGAAACTGGCTCTGGCTCTGAGGTACAAATGTCTTGTTTTCATAAATTTTGAATTAAAATCTTCCACCAAGTCTTAGTCACAATTTATGTTCCTAACACTAGCTTAATGATAATTAAGTTATTTTACTAAATTCTTTGTTATATTTAATATTAATTGAAAGAAAAACAGAGCATCTCAAAATAAATACAGTAATGAAAGGATTAAGTTTTGAGAGCAGTCAGGTTAATTTTTAGTATTCTCGTTTGTGAGAGCAGTCGAGTTTATTTCAGATATTTTCATTTTAAAAATCATCTCTGGCTAATCATTGCTAGGATGTTGGTGTTGCCTTGGCAGAGGTTTGCGCTCTTGTTAATATTTATTTTCCTTTTATGTTTCAAAGTGATTCTGATAACCATTTCAAGAACATTTTAAGCAAATCCATGCAGCATTCAAAGTTTTTATATTTTGTTTCTTTTGTTATTTAGGGAAGGAAATTATATTTTGAAGATGGAGTGCGACGGATCGATTATATCATTGCATGGAATAAACATAGTAAGAAGATGACAGAATCACAGAATGCTCGCTCGACTTTTCACGATAACTTGAAGAAAGAGTTCCTAGAACTTGAAGTTGATACCGTAAGTTATGTCTTGTTAAATACTACAGGCACTATCACTACCATCACCACCACTACCGACACCAACACCATTATCACCATCATCATCACCACCATCATCACCAACAGTCACCAATAGTCATCACCACCATTATCAACACTGTCATAACCACCATCACCGACACTACCATCATCACCATCACTATCATGAACATCACCACAACTCTCACCAACATGCTCACCATCACCAGCACCACCATCATCACCATCACTATCACAACCATCACCACCACTCTCTCCATCACCACCTCTCACCATCATCACCACTTTCACCACCACCACTCTTACCACTGCTATCACCATCACCACCGCTCTCACCGTCACCACCACTCTCACCATTACTGCCACTCTCACTATTACTATCACCTTCACCACCACTCCCACCACCACTATCACCATCAGTGGAATTTGAACTCAGAATGTAAGGACAGACAAAACATTCTGAGTTCAAGTTCTGCCAAGGTCAACTTTACCTTTCATCCTTTCAGGGTTGATAAAAAAAATAAGTACCAGTTGAACTCTGGGGTTGATGTATTATATTATAATTATAATAAGACTCATTTCAGACATTCAGACATTTAATTTAAATCCTGTTTTTCTTACTGTTTCAGAGTGATTCCGAAATCCATTTTATGAAAATCCATGCACCATTCAAAGTTTTATGTCGTTATGCAGAACTACTTAAACTGAAAGTTCCAATGAAAGAAGTAAATATAATAATTTTATTGTCAATATTTTCAATGTAACAAGGCTGCAAGCTGGCAGAAATGTTAGCATACTGGGCGAAATGCTTAGCGATATTTCATCTGTCTTTACATTCTGAGTTCAAATTCTGCTGAGATCAACTTTGCCTTTCATCCTTTCAGGGTCGATAAATTAAGACCCAGTTGCATACTGGGGTTGATCTAATCAACTGGCCCCCTCCCCCAAAATTTTGAGCCTTGTGCCTAGAGTAGAAAAGAATATTTTTAAGGTGGCAAGATGGCAGAAACATTAGCACACTGGGCAAAATGCTTAGCGGTATTTTGTCTGTTGCTACATTTCGAGTTCAAATTCCACCAAAGTCGACTTTGCCTTTCATCCTTTCAGAGTCGATAAATTAAGACCCAGTTGCATACTGGGTTCAATCTAATCAACTGGCCCCCCTCGCACTTTCTATGGTCATTCAAAACCGTCCAAGGGTGGTCGTGCACATCTTTACATTTCCCCAGTCACAAGCAACGCCATTAAAAAAATCGATAGAAGTGACTTTTTTGTGAATTTTCTATCCAAAACCCAATCAAAATGCCCAAAACTTGATACGCCAATTGAATGCCAGCTAGCTGTATGTGATTGGTCTGAGATTTGGACAGTACTCGCGTGTATGTGCGCACGCACGCAGCTGTATATGCATGCACTAGCATTATGACCCGGCGTTGCCAGGTCATAGTGCTAGTCTTATATATTGATAGTCATTAACCATTGAGATGTATTTCAAAAGTCATTTATTAAATTATTTCTGTTTCTTTTTAATTTTTAGACTCCTGAACTGCTACATTTTGCTAAACAGTATGATGAGCAGGTAATAACTTCATCGTCTATCTCTTCTTTATTTGTACTTGTTATTTGATAAAGTTAAAAAAAAAAACATCTTGCTTATTGTAAAAACTTGTTAGACATCTAGCATTGGTGTGTGTGTGTGTGTGTATATAAATAAGGATAAGATCGATATTTAAATACCGATCTTATCAGGTGGCCAGCATGGGAATAAAAACCTTTCAAAGGTAATAATTATTTAAAATTATAATTCAGGGTATCTAAGAGATACCACCACACTTGAAATAGCAGTCAAAACTTGACTCTAAAACCACATTAAATGTTCATTTATTCGGGAGGTTGACAGTTGTCCTGAATGAGGTTGATCTTCAAGTGACCACTCCTAAAGCATGGAAATCACTCATAAACTTGTCGTTTTGCTCATGGCAGTGTCCTTGTAAGCTGTTTGAAGCATGACGGCTGTTTCAGTCGCTGAAATTTAATGTGGTTTTAGAGTCAAGTTTTCACTGTTATTTCAAGTGTGGTGGTATCTCTTAGATACCCTAAATTATAATTTTTGTATATATATATGTATATATTATTTTTAATGTGGAACTCAATGTAGATAATACTATAAAAAGTAGCATATAAATATTGGTATAAAGAACGAGTTCCTCCATTAAAAACAACTTATTTCACAATTCTTGCTGTTAAGAACAAAATCTAAAATAGATGAACAAATTTGAGGGATTGCTTTGGTCATGTGGTAAAACATCTGTCATATCAGCCAATGATATGAATTCATATGTTCACGTCCCATTGATAGCTTTCAACTTTTTTTTTTTCCATCGGAAGAGCTTTTTAACTCAATATTTAAAGATTACTGTTTATAGTTTTATCTACTTTGAGTTTCACCATTGAAAACAACTTATTTCATGTTGCTTGAAGTTTCTCAATTCTTATGTTATAAACAACAAATATATTTTATCAACTACATATATTCAATGTATGTGTTTTGTTTGTTCGGCATAGGGAACCGGGAAACAAACAAAATATATACACTGAATATGAGCAATTGATATTGTTTACAACATGAGTGCTGGTTTTAATTCAATTTGCTACCAAAATATATACACGTATATTTATTATTATTATTATTATTATTATTATTATCATTATTATTATTATTATTATTATTATCATTATTATTATTATTATTATTATCATTATTATTATTATTATTATTATTATTATTATACAAGAGAGTAAAAAGAAAGAAAATAGAAAGCCTCTGACAATGCAGAAAGTTTTATAAAACTTTTATACTTCAAGCACAAGGCCCATCTTCAAAAGAAAAATGGCCTGGGAAATATCCAATTATACAGGTGCTATTAACTGGACATTTCTCAGACTGTTTCTCTTCTGAAGATGGGCCTTTATGCCTGAAATAAAAAAAGTTTTATGAAACTCAAAACTTTCTGCATTGTCAGAAATCTTCTATTTTCTCTCTTTTTACCCTCTTTTATATTACAATGCTTCAAGCGAACTACAGTGCTCATATTATTATTATAATTTTATATATCGGCATGGGTTAGACTATTGAAGCAGCAATGTACCTCAGAATGGTACCATATATATATATAATGAGGATATAATTGTAAGCAAGAAGAAGAAAAGGAAGTTCATAATACTGAGAGTAGAGTGATGTAATTGATTGGAAGCCTGAAACGTCATATATGGTTACCATGGCTTTCTTGTTGCTGATCTAAAGATGATTATGGATAAAAAAAATAGGGCATGAAATTTGGTATACAGTGAGCATACAGTAAAAAAGTTTGAACGCTGATTGGTGGATATCGAATGAGAAAGTGATGTAATTGGTTAATAATGTAACCATCATTTCAAAAACGCAGAGATAATCTAATACTTAACGAGATAAAAATAAGAATGAACTTTACAATCAATATTGCAGGCATAAGACTATATATATGTGTGTGTGTATATCTGTATGTTAGTTTGTGTGTGAAAAATATATGTATGTTGTCAACTGTATGTGTTAATAAGTGTCTTTAAAAATGGAAATGTTTAAAAAAATGATATTCCAGTTTCTGTAAATTAACTGATTTAATCAACTATTTAGAAGTACATTACTGCTTCAATCAGCCATTTGGCAGTTCATAATTATAAAGAACTTCAAAGAATGCCTGCAGTAATCTAACATTTCTGAACGTTCATTTGATATGTTGTCATCTTTAAATGGTATCACTAATTTTTGTGCTTAAACAAAGCTTGCAACAGAAAATATGTATGTGTACATATGGAATGGCATGACTAAACATCAAACATTAAACTTAAAAGAAAATTAGATAAATGAGAGGAGAAAAGAAGGAAGAAAGCAGAAGAGCATTGCTCGTTTATTTGTTCATCTGGGTCTAAGAAGACCTATTCTAGTAGAGAAGTATTTGTTACAGATTGTACACTGATGTTTGCTTAGACCAGGATTGTTACAATGTATATTGTGAGCTTCCCTTTTGGTTTCCACTATAGATATTCATAAATATTCAAAAGCCATTATCCATATGTATGAATATATATATATACGTGAATGTGTATGTGTGTATAAAAGTAAAGAAAATCATGGGAAATATGTGTGTGCGTGTGTGTGTTTGCATATATATATATATATATATATATATATATGAAATGTGTGTGTATAATATATATACACACACACATACATGCATACACACACACATACATACACACACACATATTTCATTCCATATTGGCTGCCTCTGATGAATGTAAGGTTACATAATCAAATTGATACCTAACACTTTGTTGAATCCCTAGTATGAAACTGATTAGTAAGATCAGTTGTAATGGATATATGATACTGTGCATTGCAAACTATATATATATATATATATATAATATATATATATATTTATATATAGAGGGCATTATTATACAAAGATGCCACACGCTAAGAGGGACAAAAAGTCATTTCTACCAAAAATTTTACTAATCCCACCGAATGCAATCTTTCAAAGCAAGACATTTAAAAAATATAGACTTGTATCACCTGTGATTTCGTACTTACTCACTCTTCAGCAAGCCTGGACGTATCATAAATAAACGGTCCTGTCTCGTCGAAGCCAAGCAGCTAACTGCTCAACGTCAACGAAGCACATGGGGAGTTTACATATATTACATCCGGTAAATGGCAGGCTTCTTCGAATTGCATTTCGGATAGGAAAAGTTTTTTTGGAATAAAATTATTTAGCAATTAAGGACAACTTCTTAATAAGGAATCTTAATAAGAAATTATCAGGTAGTTGAAAGATTGCATTCGGTGGGATTAGTAAAATTTTTGGTAGAAATGACTTTTTGTCCCTCTTAGCGTGTGGCATCTTTGTATAATAATGCCCTCTATATATAAATTAATATGTTCAATAAGAAAGAATTATTTTCGAAATTTTTCTCTTATGAGGTTTTTCACGCTATCTACCTGATAATTTCTTATTAAGATTCCTTATTAAGAAGTTGTCCTTAATTGCAAAATATATATATATATATATATAGTCTTTTACCTGTTTCTGCCTATTGGCTGTTGCTCTGCTGGAGCATCACCATTACTTTTAATTTATTTCATTTCCACAACCTTTTGTCTGTGCTTAATTTTTGGTGAATGAGAGAGTTGGTTATCATTGCCCTCATTTGTGTTTCTTGCTATGATGTAAGTTCATCTGCGGTTGATATTGAGTTATCATAAAAGATGTTGAGCTTTTTTTGTTTTTTGAGTATATCCCCATCTATGCTTTGTGGATATCTTAGGTTTTTAAACAAGGTATAGAAAAGTTGTAGGCTTTTGGACACTGAACTATGTTGGGCTTTTACTCTAAATGGAGAGTATGAGACCTTTTGTAATATGCAGTGATGTCCAGTTCAGGAATAGGTATAGCTTTCAATCCCAAAATTTGGTACTATATACTCCAAGATCTTCAGTGTGTGTGTTTGTGTGTATGCATATATGTATACATCATCATCATCATTATCATCATCATTTAACGTCCACTTTCCATGCTAGCATGGGTTAGATGATTTGACTGAGGTCTGGCGAACCAGATGGCTGCACCAGGCTCCAATCTGATCTGGCAGAGTTTCTACAGCTGGATGCCCTTCCTAACGCCAATGCATATCTTGCATGTTTTCACCCCAGGAAGTAGTGCCTCAGTTCTTTCCCCCTCTCCTATCTGATCATCAATTGCATTGAGGTAATCTTTTTGTAACAGTGTTAGATTATCTCAGGTTCCACAATTAGTTTGACACTATGCAGCGACCATAATTGGAAGCAATAATCCAAGTGGCTGAGAACACATGTCTTCTACAAGACCAACAATAATGGTTTCTCTTCTCTTGTTCTGAATGATTTCAGAATCCAGCCAGCCAGTCATCTGTTGGATTGTTATTAGTAATATTCATATAGAATGATGTGTCATTACTTATATATTGATTCCCTGATCATGCATTGATTCTGACTCTGGAATTAGAAACCCATGGATCTGTGTGTTTTGATTGCAATCTGTTTGTGGACTTACACAAGAGGACTTGAAATTTTCCAGCATTGAATGACTTTTGTTGGGGTACTTTTTCAGCTCAGTTCTTGACTGTGTTTAGATCTCACATAGTTCTTGATAGCTTGCAATACTTTCATATCATCAATATTGCTGGTGAAAATGGTTGTCTTTTTGACTGAGGAAGTGTCTGAAAGAGCCACCTCAAACAGCAGTGTCCCATTTCACTTCCCCGGGGGACTACAATTTAGAATTAATGTCTTGACAACGCTGGCATGGATGGAGAATGCTACAATAAAATCAGTATTTGACAGACAAATTTCACTGGAATCACTTCCATTTGAAGAGAGCTTTATAAACCATGAAATTTAAAGTATTGGGGAAAATGGTATAATTCATTTACTATACTTTGGTGAATACTTGTGTGTGTCATTATCTTCCTCATTGTCATCAATTGGTGTCCTTTTTCATGCAGACATGAGTTGGATGGTTTGACAGGATCCAATGGGCCCAAGGACTGTATAGTGCTCCAGTGTCTACTTTGAAATGGTTTCTACTGTTGGATAGCCTTCCATATGCCAACCACTTTACAGCATTACTGGGTGCTTTTTTCATGCCACCAGCAGTAGTGAGGTTGCCATGCAGTACATTTGAAACCCAGGGGAATTTAGAGGTCAGCTTCATGCTAGGGGATGAAAAGTTTTACACACACGTGTGTGTGTGTATGTATATATATATATACACTCATTACTCTTTTACTTGTTTCAGTCATTTGACTGCAGCCATGCTGAAGCACTGCCTTTAGTCGAGCAAATCGACCCCAGGACTTATTCTTTGTAAGTCTAGTACTTATTCTATCGGTCACTTTTGCCGAACTGCTAAGTTACAGGGACGTAAACACAGGCACACAAACACACACACACACGTATATATATACATATACATATATATGACAGGCTTCTTTCAGTTTCCGTCTACCAAATCCACTCGCAAGGCTTTGGTCGGCCTGAAGCTATAGTAGAAGACACTTGCCCAAGGTGTCACACAGTGGCACTTAACCCGGAACCATGTGGTTGGTAAGCAAGCTACTTACCACACAGCCACTCATATATATATATATATATATATATATATATATATATATATATACAAGCACAATGTGTGTGCATGTGTTTATTTTATGCTACATAACCATAAATACTCAGTGCATTGGAACACTGCGGACTCTGATAGATAGTTATTCATGTGTAAGTGAAACAGGAATATCATTACTGTTTCATTCATTTGATGAGAAATAATGATTAGTAATGAAATGAAGTGCTTTTTCAAGTGACCCTGTGATCATTCATTGAAATTTGAGAGAAAGAATTTGGGTATTTGTCTGCAAGTGAAAATTAGTTGGCTTCTTTTGTTTAAGATTGCAGATGGCTGATGTTATTCTGTAAGTCAGAAATTGCAGATAAGGTACATTTGTACCTTAACTAGTATTGTTCATGTCATATTGGTGTTCTCTGTTTCATTACTTCCAAATATATGTTGAAAGTTGTATGGTTTTGATGACAGAATGAGGTATTTCACTGAAGCAGCTGAATTTTGAAGGAGGGGTTTGTGAGTCCTGTACAGCTTGTTTATGTAGTATTACAGTACCGTTTTACTTTACTTTTATCTGTTCTTTAGGTTGTAAAGATCTATATTACCGTAATTAAATGTCATCCTTTTACTCTTTGTAATATTTTGGCATTGCTGCTCTACTTATCACTTGACACGTATCATGCAGCTCATTGTTATGTTGTTCTTGTTCAACAACTAAGGAAATTTGTGGTTGCTCAAGATGTATCTTCTGATTTGGGAGAGTAACAACACTAACATTGATGTTATATGGTGGGTTATACCATAAAATATTTCTCTTCATATTTTTAGGATAGTTAGTAGTAATTGTTGGTGACTTCTTCATTCCTTTTTTGAAGAAATACATGTTAGTGCCTCATTGTAGCACACAGTGGCCTTGTTAAGGGGGTGGGGCTTCATTGGAGAAATAGTACATTCGTCCTCTTGCAAATGCTTATATAAGTAAATGCTTGGTAATATTTAGTGGATGGTTAGATTGTGTTTGGATATACAATGGGAGACTATGACATTTTGTAAATACATAATGATCTCCAGATCACTGTGTAATATTTGTGTATGTCCTGGTGAATTGGACAGATTTTAGAAGATCCTAGTTTATGGAACAAAAATAGCCAGTGATAGCATATTGGATATATCTGCATTTCCTTTTCTTTTTGACATCATAGAACACGAAATAACTGATGCAGTGTTGTTCCACAGATTAAAATTTGTAGACTGTTTATGTCAGCATTTACCCTAATATCTTATTAACTATACCAAAATCACTTTTGGAAGGATTAATGAGTCTACTTTTAGGTGAGTTTTTGAAATTGTTTTAGTGGTTTTTCAGTTGGCTTAAGTTTCTTTTCTCTTTATTTTCTTGGTGTGTCATTTAAGTTTTTCATGGATTTTATGCTTTGTGGCTATCTGGCTATTTGTGGTTTCTGCATTGGTTTCACTGTAAATGTCACCCTTGTATTGTTTTTCATAGAAATTTGATATGCCATTGTGTACACTGCAAATATGAACAGATGTTTAGAAAATTTGATCATGTTTAAATCTTGGTTTAGTTTATTCATTTAAAAAAAATTATATTTCCTTATTTGGTCTAGTGGTTAGGATGTTACGCTCATAATGATTAGATAATGGGTTTGATTCTCAGACTTGGCAATGCATTGTATCATTAAGCAAGGTACTTCATATCACATTGCTCCAGTACACTTTGTTGAAAATGATTACCAATGGCTCTTAACACTGCTATGGACTGGCAACCTATCCAGTGGGGAATCCTGAGCTTAAATGCTTTGAAAATCTGAAAATAAGCTTTACCCTCATCAGTCTGTGGGTTTGAGGCATGAAGAAATGTTCTTTCATTAAACTTATGAAGTTAGTTTGAAATTTATCTAAGATAATATATAGACTTAACATCTTCATAATTTTAATCTAGAACCATTTTTTTCTTTTATATTGTTTTCTAATCTTTGTTCAAGTAGAAACAAATCATCTATTGCACATGTTTTATCATGCATTTTTGTACCCTCAATGAGTATTTTAAGTAGACATTCCCTGAAAGGAATTAAAATGTGTTTCATTGAGTGATTTCCTTGACTTAAGCCCTTCACCTGCTATGGAGCGTAGACCATTGACAACTTTTCTTCACTGTTCTTAACTTCGGGCCATCAAATGTGGATGTCATCTCCTAGGTCTTGTTGTTTTGAATTATCATCAATCCTTTTTTAGCTTTGCCCTTTTCTAGGTAAGGGTGTTGACCCTATGCAAACCCATTTTCACCTCTACCATATTAGTCTGACCCCTTTCCTCCAGCAGTGGGGGCCCTACCAAGAGCTTGCTATCACTGGCATATCTCTCAGGGTTATTAAGATACACAAGCCACTACACCACAAGAACTAGAACCTTTGGTGGGCCACATTAAGTAGTCTGTCTATTCTTTTAATTGTTTGCATTCCATATTCATGTAATAATGTCTATGTATATTCACAACTTCTGGTCATTATGGTATATATTGTTTGTTTATCTTGTTTTGTGAAGGCGCATGGCTCACTGGTTAGCATTGGGCTCACAATCATGAGGTAGTGAGTTCGATTTCCAGATCAGGCTGTGTTGTGATCTTGAGCAAGATACTTTATTTCACTTGTATCAAGCTGTATTAGCCTTTGCCTCTTCCCTTTGGACAACATCAGTGGTGTGGAGTGGGGTGGTTGGTATGCACGAGTGACTGCTGGTCTTCCATAAAGAACCTTACCCACATTTGTGCCTCAGAGGGTAAGTTTGTAGATGCAATCCCGTGTTTATTCATGACCAAAGGAGGTCTTTACTGTTATTTTGTAATAGAAAGACATGAAAAGTGTTCAATATAACCTTATATTAAAAATATGTAGAGTTTTTATATATATTGGTGTTAGGAAGGGCATCCAGCTCTAGAAACTCTGCCAGATCAAGATTGGAGCCTGGTGCAACCATCTGGTTCGCCAGTCCTCAGTCACATCGTCCAACCCATGCTAGCATGGAAGGCGGATGTTAAACGATGATGATTATGATGGAGTAGACGAAACAGGGACAACTGAAGAAGGGGAATATTCCTTGTGTTGTATATCTTGTACTCTGTTTTTTCGTTGTTTGAAAAATAGTTCGTTTCCATGTTTTTGTTTTTATGTTTTCGTTTCTCATTGTGTTTACCATTTTTTTTTATGTCCTGTACCCATATATGCATGTATATATACATATAGATGTAGGTATGTACATATATGTATGTATATATGCATATACTCTTTTACTTGTTTCAGTCATTTGACTGTGGCCATGCTGGAGCACCACCTTTTTAGTCGAGCAAATCGACCCCAGGACTTATTCTTTGTAAGCCTAGTACTTATTCTATCGGTCTCTGTTGCCGAACCGCTAAGTTACGGGGTTGTAAACACACCACCATCGGTTGTCAAGCGATGCTGGGGGGACAAACACAGACACACAAACATACACATACATATATATATATACATATATATATATGACGGGCTTCTTTCAGTTTCCATCTACCAAATCCATTCACAAGGCTTTGGTCGGCCCAAGGCTATAGTAGAAGACATTTGCCCAAGGTGCCATGCAGTGGGAATGAATTCGGAACCATGTGGTTCATAAGCAAGCTACTTACCACACAGCCACTCCTATGCCTATATATTTATATATTTTTTATATTATTATTATTATATATATATATATATATAGGCGCAGGAGTGGCTGTGTGGTAAGTAGCTTGCTAACCAACCACATGGTTCCGGGTTCAGTCCCACTGCGTGGCATCTTGGGCAAGTGTCTTCTGCTATAGCCTCGGGCCGACCAATGCCTTGTGAGTGGATTTGGTAGACAGAAACTGAAAGAAGCCTGTCGTATATATGTATATATATATATATATGTATGTGTGTGTATGTGTTTGTGTGTTTGTCCCCCTAGCATTGCTTGACAACCGATGCTGGTGTGTTTACGTCCCCGTCACTTAGCGGTTCGGCAAAAGAGACCGATAGAATAAGTACTGGGCTTACAAAGAATAAGTCCCAGGGTTGATTTGGTCGACTAAAGGCGGTGCTCCAGCATGGCCGCAGTCAAATGACTGAAACAAGTAAAAGAGTATAATCATCATTTAATGTTCACTTTTCTATGATGCCTGCATAGAATTTGTTGAGGCAGATTTTTCTATGACTGGAGCCCTTGCTGTCACCAACCCTCACCTGTTTCTAAGCAATGTAATATTTTGCCATGGCCAGGCATGTTTTTCACAGAAGATTGGAAATGAACAATCTTCTTTTTATGGTGATGATGTTCATTTATAACCATCAAAGGATCTCTAGTCAAGGATACATGCAAATACACACACACACACACACACACACATATATGAGGGGCTTCTTTCAATTCCCATCTACCACATTCACTCGCACACCTTTGGGTTGAGCCAAATCTACAATAGAAGACACTTGCCCAAGGTGCCATGCAGTGGGACTGAACCCAAGACTACATGGTTAAGAAGCATGCTTCCACATTTGGGCCTATATATATATATATATATATATATATATAAATAAATAAATAAAAGTATGGTTGTGTGGTAAGATACTTGCTTCCCTATCACATAGTTCCAGGTTCAGTCCCACTATGTGGCACCTTGGGCAAGTGTCTTCTACTATAACCTTGGGCTGACCAAAGCTTTGCAAGTAGGTTTGGTAGATGGATGGAAACTGAAAGAAGCCCATCATGTGTGTGTGTGTACATGTATCTATGCGTGTATGTGTGTTTACATCCCTGTAACTTAGTGTTTTGGTAAAATAGGCCAATAGAATAAGTACTATGCTTAAAATATGATAAGTCCTGGGATTGATTTGTTCAACTAAAATCCTTCAAGGTGGTGCTCCAGCATGGCTGCATTCAAATGACTGGGACTAGTAGAAAAGAATAAAACAAAGAATATATATATATATAAGAGTGACTTTGTGGTAAGAAACTTGCTTTTTTCTCTTTCTTGCTCAGTCTGATAGTTACTCCATTGGTCTCTTTTGCTGAAGGTAGGAGAGTCATCCAGTCACAAAACTCTGCCTCAGAAAATCCAACCAATGCTTACCAGCATGGGAAAAGTGATGGTGGTATTGATGATGATGGGTGAGGTGATTGTGGTGGTGATGATTATGAGGACAGGTAGAGGTGATGATGATGATGATGATGATGATGGTTGCACTGGTGGTGCTACTACTGCCACCACTGCTGCAGTTGCTACCACCATCAATTGTTCGTCATCATCATCTCTGCTCTATTTTAAAAATACATCACTGCAGGAGGAAATGATACCAAAGTCCAGTCTTTTACACTAACCAGTACTATAGATATTTAGAGTGATACCATGATGCCATATATGGTCAGAAATATATATATATAACAACTTTCTTGTGCTATAAGTTTTAAGCCCCTCCTCCCCACCGATACTCTTCCTCCACTCCTCTGTAAATTGCCATATTATGTTAAACATAATACATCTGATATTTTTATATATTTATGGTTGGCAGATGATTGAATTCAGTCTTTCTGTTTATAGTATTCATATGTTGTATGTGTAAGTGCATGTGTGCTCTATAATTAGTTTCTTTTTTTTTTATTTTTTACATGTTTTTCTTTATCTCTGTTATTTTTCCAATTCTCAATGAATCTTTCGAAAGGTTTCTATATTGCAATTCTTTTACTACTCTTCTCTATAGTTTGTTGATTCCCCCCTCCCCCCATATAGATCTTTCATTGATTTTATTACTATGTTGTCTAGAAATCTATAATTTTCACCATTTCTTTTATATCGTTTTTCATTAAATAGCCTCTGCAGTATGGGTAACCAAGTCAATTGGTTATTGAGTGACCTACAGAGAGATCAATGGTTCCCTTCCTATTATTGGCACTGTATTGTGCCAGAGGCCAAGAAACTGAAATTACACTAGGCAATTCCTTATAGCTCAATTTAAGTATTACAACATAGTGATGAGGGTGGTGATGGTGAAGGGTGTTGGTGTTTAGCCCCAGGTCAATTATGACTGAGGAGACCTACGGTTAAAGACATTCTGGTCATGATCTTCCCATTTTATTTTAAGACTAGGATGTGATTTGAAGGAAATTTTGCTGATATTTCTACCACATGGAGACTCTTCTTAATGAATGCCTTGCAGGATGGTTATTGGCATTTAACCTGAAACCAGCCTTGATCAAGCAGACATATGATCAGGGCTATCCCAGCCTTGACCATTCAGATTTTTTAAGAGTGTCTAAAACTTTAATAAGTAAGCACTATAGTTTTATGTCAAGCTCAGACTGAAGTTGGGCTTGTGACATCGGGACTATTATCAGGCACCAAGATGGGTAAAGCACTCAGTGGAATGTCCACATCAATAGTTGAGGTTGGTGGAATGTGTAAGCACCGACAGCCAATGAACAAGCTTAAGCATCAATGAGGACAGTCTGAATAAACTCTTCTAATACACTTTCAGATTGGGTGGTGGCGGCAGCTGTTGGTGGTGGTGTGGCACAGAATAATCCAAAATAAACTTTATAGACATGGCAGTGCCCTTATTCTGGCCTGTTTGAGACACATGTAGAGCAGTGGCTCTCAACCAAGGTCTATATAGCCATTGGCAGTCAGCCTAAGATTTTGTTGTTAAAATTTATGTGCAGTAAAATTGGTTGTGCTTCTGCATAACACAAAATATTACAAAAGTTTTTTAATACAATTCCTGATATTCAATTATAAAAATGCAATAGGAATTTATTTCAACACCAAATGGCTTTGGGGGTCCAGTAGAGTGAAATAGGAATCAAAGGGGTCTATAGATAAAAAAAAAAAATAGTTGAGAACCACTGAGCAATAAAATTTCCTGTGTCCACTTGTTCAGTATCCAAACTTTACTAAGTTGTAGGGTTACCTGTTATTATGAATAGTACAAATCTAGCTGCCTGCTGAGTTTTAGGCTTTTTGCAGTCTGGTAGCTAGAACAAAAGGGATTAGTGTAGTTGGTGAACAAAATTGCAGGGTCTAAGGACAAACATTTTCCTATCAGAGTAAACATGTTACCAACTTTTTTCAATGTCCTTTTGAAAAGATGAGTGAAAGCAGAGAGTGAAGTGCTGCCCTCCAGTAAAATTGGTGAAAAGTGGTTGAAAGTGGCAAGCATAGTATTCCTGCTGATTCCTATCTCAAATTTCATATGTAATTTCCTAACAAGGAGAAAACTTTAGTGTTGAAGAACATTTAAATATTCATGGGGTGCCATGCTTTGTTCTGAGTGTATGCTCCACTTTCAAGATATATATACATTATATATTTTATGTTTTTTTTCCTTTTGATGCATGTGTTTATTCGTTTTTTTATTTGTTTCACTCTACATAAAACTCCCACTGTTTTTGCAACCTGTCTTTGTAATGTCTCCCATTCATCATCTTTGTGGCAAATAAAGAACCAGTAATTATTGGTAGGGTTCTTAGAGCATCAGACAAAATGCTTTGTGAGATTTCTTCCAACTCATCATGTTCTAACTTCTAAATTCTGCCAGGGATAACTGTCCATTTCATCCCTCCAGGGTCAGTAATATAAAATACCAGTCAGATACTGGGGTTGATGTAACTGACTTGCCCCTTCCTCTCAAATTATCAGCTATGTGCTTGAATTACTCTTTTACTTGTTTCAGTCATTTGACTGTGGCCATGCTGGAGCACCGCCTTTAGTTGAGCACATCGACCCCAGGACTTATTCTTTGTAAGCCTATTATTATTATTATATTATTATTATTATTATTATTATTATTATTATTATTATTATTAATTATAATAATAATAATAATAATAATAATAGGCAGTGAAGACTGAGTTGGCAGAATCATTAGCATGCTAGACAAAATGCTTTGCAGCATTTCATCCATTTCTACATTCTGAGTTCAAATTCTGCTGGTGGTCAACTTTGCCTTACATTCTTTCGGAGTTGATAAAATAAGCACCAGTTGAACACTGGGGTTGATCTCATCAACTAACCCCATCCTCCCAAATTTCAGGCCTTGTGCCTATACTAGAAAAGATTATTATGGGCATTGATCAGCAGAATTCGTAGAGCATCAGACAAAATGCCTTTGGTATTAAGTTACACTATTTTACATCTTGAGTTCAAATCACTCTGAGATCAACTTTGCCTTCCATCCTTTTTGGATTGATAAAATTAAGTACTAGTCAGGTGCTAGGGTTGATTTAAGCCTTCAGCATTCAGATTACTCTGTCAAATGTAATACTTATTTACATCAATTAAAATTAATCTTGCATTATCTCATTGCTTTGCTATTTCAATGATGTGGTTACTTATTTTCAGAATAATTTTTATAGGGTAAATGTTTGAGGTTGGATCTAGGCGATCTGAACATAATATAGTTAGAACATTTGAGCTGGATATGGGCAGTTTAATGTTAAAGGATTAATAATTTAATCCCTGTCTTCAAATTTCTGACATGTACCTATCTAAAAATTCAGTCATGTTGTTTTTCCCATCATTCCTCATTGTTCAGACATTTCATCCAAATGTTTATATTCAGTTCAATAACAAAAGGTTGCTTTTATGTAGGTGTTTTATCTGGATACAGATGGAACAGAGCAAGTGGTATGCAAATTATTTTCATGAAAGTTTGTTTTGCTTTTTTGTTGTTTTAGAAGACAACTGAAGTGTTTTTTTTTTACATTTTGAGACTTTTTATCCTTTTATTTTGCATGTAGGCTAAGGTGAGTGTGTTCTGAATGACGTTAATAAATACATTTTTTAAAAAGATATTTACTACTAACCACTATTAATTATTATTGTAATTATTATTATCAGAAATCATCATCATCATTATCATCATCATTGGCAGAATCATTAGCCCATTGGACAAAATGCTTAGCAGCACTTCTTCCAGCTATTTATATTCTGAGCTCAAATCCTGCTGAAATCAACCTTGCCCTTCATCCTTTCAGGATCAATAAAATAAGGTACTAATCAAGTACTGGGGTTGATGTAATCAATTTACACCCTCCCCCTCCAATGCTGGCAGAATTATTAGTACGCAGGATGAAATGCTTACAGGCATTTCTTCTGGCTTTATGTTCTGAGTTCAGAAACTGCCGCAGTAAATTTTGCCTTTCCTCTTTTCAGAGTCAGTTAACCTTTAGCATGCTTAGGCACATCATGTCACCATACGAGTTTTCTCCCCTATAAATGCAGGTGCACTGTATCACGTTGAGAAGGGAGAAAACTCATACAGCGATGTGATGTGCCTGCAACATGCTAAAGGTTAAAAGAAGTACCAGCTGGGCACTAGGGTTGCTGGCCTTGTGCCAGGATTTGAAATTATTATTATTATTATTATTATTATTATTATTATTACTATTATTATTTAGGCAAAATCCTTATAGCATCATAAAAAAATGTATTTGTTGTAGCTCATTGCATTTTGAGTTCAAAATCTCACCAAGGTCAGCTTCGCCTTTCATCCCTGCATGGTTGATAAAAAGAAAGTTCTTCTCTTTCTTTTCTTCCTTCTTCTAGAGTAGAAATGGTGAAGTGGCAGATTATTTTACACAGCATTTATCTTTGTCCCTCTTAGATCCTGACTAGAAGTCTTACCAAGGTTGACTCAGTCTTTTATCATTCCCAGGGTTGATACATTAAGCACCTGTCAAAGAATGGTGTGGAATGGAGTAGATGATGATTAGAAGGGCCAGTTTAATCAACTCTGACTTCATGTTTTGATGACAGGTGTGGCTATGAGGCATTTTGTCCACTGCCATCTTGGTGCCACTTATTTTGTATTGCTAATTTGATGCTGGTCTACTTGACATCAGACATTTTAATGTTTCTATCATTCTTTTCCTACTCTCTCTCTCTCTCTCTGTATGAACATCTAGTTATCCTTGTATGTATGTATAATGTCTCTCTCTCTCTCTCTCTCTCTCTCTTTCCATCTCTCTCTCTATTTGTATGTATATATTTCTGCACACACATGCATGTGTATGTGTGTTTGCGTCTAGCACCAAAATATATACTGTTGTCAAATTAGGTTGAATTCCCAGCCGGCTGTACCAAATCCTCAGCATCCAAACAGCTGTACCCAGCCATTTCATTCTATTGGCGCTAGGAAGGGCATCCAGCTGTAGAAACCTTGCCAAATCAGATTGGAGACTGCTACAACCCCCCAGCTTATCAGTTTTCAATTAAAAATTCCAGCCCATGCCAGTATGGAAAGCAGATATTAAATGATGATGATGATGATGATGATGATTGCCATTAATAGCATGCATTTTTATTTAGCAGAGTAGTAAATGGAAATTCATTATGGGGCGAGTAATCTTTGGAGGAAGAACTCCTGTCAAGCAGGTGATTCAGCCCGTTAATTCCCAACACTCTAAGAAAGCCAGGCCCAGTTAGGTCATGACGTCTATAAGTGTCCCCCTGCTGTTTTTTCGAAAAGCCACCTTATCAAATGCCCCACTCATGACCCATCTTTGTTCCTGAACACAACAATGCTGCTATGTATGCATTTAATCCCATTCTCTAAAATACTTATAATCTGATAACTTTAATCAATTTAAGGGATTTATTTTTCTTTCATTGGTAAACTCCTGACTTTTCTGCCTCTGCTACAACAGCCTGTACTCCTTGGAACTATCTTGTTGCATATCACCTTCACCAAACTCTACCCAAGCAGTGCATCCATCTCTTCTGTTCTTCTCTCCTGTTTTTTACTGTGTCACATCTCCCCTGTCCTAAGTATTGTAGTGACCATTATGTCCATCCCTTTCACCCCAGAACATCAGTTATTTGGGGCCCCCCACTGTGTATGTTCTTCCTGTAGATGTCAACTAATTACTGTTCAAACTGAACAGAGATTGGTTGAAATCAACATTAATTTTAACCAATATTTTAAGGGCTATAAGGCAGCAGTCTGACAAAATTGTTAGCATGCCAGGTAAAATGCTCAACAGCATTTCATCTATCTTTACGTTCTGAGTTCAGATTCTATCAAGGTCATCTACACCTTTTGTCCTTTCAGGGTCAATAAAGTAAGTATCAGTTAAATTGCTGGTCTTGTGCTAAAATTTGAAATCAATATTTGAGGACCAGTGAATGTCATAAACACAGCTCCTTTCTCCTGAGTAAACCACCAAACCCTCCCTCCCCTCAAAAAAGACATATCTTATCAAATAGACACAACACTTTTTTCTGCTATTATACCATTCATGTTACAATATCATTATCTGTACATGTTACTAATGAGGGAGATATTACACAGTTAGTTGCTGAACCTTCTTGAAATACAATCAGATTTACTTCAAATCACACCCCTATCGAAAGATCACAGAGAGCTATGTAGTCATTGATATATAAAAAGACATGGAGGCATAAATGTAACATATTTAATCAGAGGTACAAGGTGATATTAAACAGTTCCTGGATTGGTTTTGTAGCACACCAACAGATGGCAGCACATGGTTGCGTGCGCAGTGACATCACTGTTTTCACTTTGCAAGTTGTGAAATTTGTGTTTTTGTGATCGTGTGTTTGGTGTAGTCTGTGATTTTGTCATGGACAGGAACAAAGAACCAAATTCTGCGTTAAATTTGGGAAGTCTGCCACAGAGACATTGAGCATGTTTTGGCAAGCTAACAGTGACAAGGTAATGGGTCGTATGCCATATTTCAAGTGGCACGGATTCTTCAAAAGCAGAAGAATATCTCTGAAAGACAATGAATAATCTGGAAGACCTTGCATGAGCATCATCGCCAGAAATGTATTGTGCATTGAGAATTCATCCCCCAGGGCCAGACCTTAAATTGAAAGTTCTACTGTGACATTTTAAAGCGCTTGAAGAAGGACATTCAGAGAAAGCAACCAATCAGTGGAATGCGAAGAATTGGATTCTTCACAATGACAATGTGAGCTTTCCTCACTGAGCTTTCCTCACTGAGCTTTCCTCACTTGTGAGTCACTCATCAAAATCAACGTGGCTTTGCTTCTGCACCTGCTCTTTTCGCCAGATTTAGCACCTGTGGAATTTCATATTTTTCCCCATGATGAAAATGCGGCTCAAAGGTCACCATTTAAACACCATTGTTGAGATCCAGAGTGAATTGCTGAACGTCCTTGACTTGCTTATGGAAAACAATTTCCAGGCCAGATTCCGAAAGTAGCAGGCATGCTTGGATTGGTGTATTGCTGTGCAACGTGGCTATTTTGAAGGAGATGATGTTTAAACTTAGATAAATAATTTATTTTTATTAAACATAACTAGTCATAGGTGCAGGAGTGGCTGTGTGGTAAGTAGCTTGCTTACCAACCACATGTTTCCGGGTTCAGTCCCACCGCGTGGCACCTTGGGCAAGAGTCTTCTACTATAGCCTCGGGCCAACCAAAACCTTATGAGTGGATTTGGTAGACGGAAACTGAAAGAAGCCCATCATATGTATGTATGTATATATACATATATATGTGTGTGAGTGTTTGTGTGTCTGTGCTTGCCCCCCCAACATCACTTGACAACCGATGCTGGTGTGTTTACATCCCCGTAACTTAGTGGTTCAGCAAAAGTGACCGATAGAATAAGTACTAGGCTTACGAAGAATAAGTCCTGGGGTTGATTTGTTCGACTAAAGGCTGTGCTCCAGCATGCCCGCAAACAAATGACTGAAGCAAGTAAAAGAGTCTAGGAACCTTTGGATGCTACCTTGTAGGTTGGTATCAAAACAGGTGTGTAGCTACAGTGTGTGCTTTCTGCTATTATACCATTCATGTTACAGTATCCATTATCTGTACATGTTACTAATGAGGGAGACACTACACACCTGGTTGCTGAAAACTTCTTGAAACACAATCAGATTTTCTTCAAATCACACCCTTACTGAATGATCACAGAGAACTACGGAGTCATTGATTCATAAAAAGTCATAGTTAAGTTAAGTTAATTTTTTGGTTCAAAAAGCAAAAAGCAAGGCCATGTAGAGGGACATGGAGTTATGTACAGGGTGGTGTTCATGCAAAGAGTTGAGGCCATATCTGGTCAAGAGAGACTTTGAACCGAGCAGTTGTCGGCATCTTCACTATCTCATCCGGCAGCTTATTCCACGGATCCGCAACCCGAAGGTGGCAAGCTGGCAGAATCACACCGGGGGAAAATGTTTAGTGACATGTCATCTGTGTTCAAATTCTGCCAAGGTCATCTTTGCCTTCCACCTTTTCGGGGCCAATAAAATAAGTGCCAGTTGGATACTGGGGTTGATTTAATTGACTTAGCCCCTCCCTTGAACCTGCTAGCTTTGTGTCAAAATTTGAAACTGATATATAAAAAGACACGAAAGCCTAACATATTTGATCATTGGTAGGTTGATATCAGAACAGTGATGTAGCTTGAGTGTGTATTACCTGGAGTAACCCTTAAGCTCAGCACCTTCTTTTTCTCTAGCTATGCTCCCATAAAAACTTATACAGTTGGCCCAAAAGCACTGCCTTGGGTGGACTACTCTCTCACTTCTGTCCAGAGCTACACTACTATGTCAGAAAGACTAACACTCAAATGTCCCAGTTTATGACATAATCTCATGAACTTAATGCCAAACTTCATTTTTCTACGTCTCCAAAATTCAAACATTTTAAATAACTTTGTTGCTTTCACTGTTATCTTCCTCTTTTGCGTGTTTCAGTCATTAGACTGCAGCCATGCTGGGGTACTATCTCAAAGAATGTTTAGGCAAACAAATTGACCCCAGTATTAATTTCTTTTTTAAAGCCTGGTCCTTATTCTATCGGTCCCTTTGCCAAACCACGAAGTTATGGGGACATAAACACACCAACACTGGTTGTTAAGCAGTGGTGGGACACATACACGCACATATATATTTATACATATTTATACACACACAGACACACACAATGGGCTTCTTTTCAGTTTCTGCCTACCAAATCCACTCACAAGGCTTTGGTCAACCCAAGGCTACTGTAGAAGACAGTTGCCCAAAGTGTCACACAGTGGGACTGAACCTGGGCCCATGTTGTTGGGAAGCCAACTTCTTACCACACAGCCATTGAAATAAAATTAATAGTTAAGAAAATAGTTTAGCTCCAGGACAACCCTAACCGAGCAGACATATGATCAAATGTATTTCATCCATAGCCACTATGTCTTTTAAGATGTAACTAACCCATCATTAACATACAAAAACAAAAAAAAATATGAAAATCATAGCTGTAATATCTTTGGTCATAGTTGTTGTTAAACCCCAGGGCAACCTTGTCTGAGCTTGGATTTGATCAAATGTAATCCTTCAATGACCATCATGTCTTTTAGACGTAACTAACACTACATTATCCAACTTGTCTTTTTTTTTTCTTTGTTTGAAATGGTGTTATTTGATTTGAATAAGATTTTACTGCTATTTCTAGCTAGGCATGTGACTACATTAAAGCCTCCTTAATTGGCTCAATAAACATGTGGTTCATTTTATGGGACAAAAATTAAAACAGCATTTCAAAATAACAGTTGTGACTCTGAAATTTATGAAAAGTTGAAGTCATTTGGTTTAATGTTACATTATGCATGCTTGTTTTGAAAGTGGGAAAAAAGAAAAATTAAAATCAAAATGGCCAGGTTTTAAGAAATTGGTGGAAATTCAATCAACTTAATGATATGGTTTTTTATTTTAGTTCATTAATGAAACTGTTTTGTATGCTATTACTAATTTCTTCCATTGCAGTCTTAATTAACTCAAGCAGATTGACCTGTTATAAAATTACATATCATTAGACAAAATAATTAAATCTTATTAGTGCTTTTAGTCACTGAAATATACTGACTTTCTTATAAATATCTTTATTAAATGAATGAAAAGAAATTAAATTATTTATAAGTGAACTTAATTAAAAATATGAATTATTAATAGTTAACTTTTTCATTTATATCAGTTTTTGATAAAAGTATTAACTTTTTATTTGGAATTAAGTAACTTGATTTTATGATTTTTTTCTTTTTCTTTTTTCTTTTTTAGGTTTCAGAATAAATTGTGTCTATAAATAACATGTTTATAAAAAGTATAGAGATTTAATTTTATTTTCTTCTGTTTGTCCTGAATTAATTGTAATTTTGATGACTGGATCGTGTGTGTGTGTGTGTGTGTGTGTGTGTGTGTGTGTGTGTGCGCATGCATGCGTGCGTGTGTGTATTTATGTACACATTTGGCTTTGCTTGACACTTGTAATGTCCCTTTGTCCTTGTAATCTAATTCCTTGCAGAAAATAATATTTCGGCTGAACTTAGTACAGTATTCAGTGATAGGGTTGTTCTTCAATATGCTTAATCAATGGATGTTAGTATTTGCTTGTAACCTGTTTAGACCATAGGACACAATAACAGACTTGTAGTGTGCATCAAAAGCATAGTAGTGATTATTAATCTAGTGTGCAACATAGATGAGAAAGCATATAATAATTATAACAACAGCAGTTAAAAGAATGCTTGAGTTGGAGAAAAGCAAGAATTTTGGGGATTTTCATAATCACACAGATAAGAAGCTAGAAAATAATAAGGGGAGAATTCACAAAAGAAAAACAAAAGACGAAGACAGGTGGTGTAGACAATAGACAGATGTATTAGAATAATGCTCGGGAAGTGAAAAAGTCTTTAATGTTAAATAATAAACCAGACATAATAATAGACAAAGAAAAGTGAAGTTGCTTACTAATTGATCCATCATATCTGTCTGATTCCAGGATTGTAAAGAAAGGAGATGAAAAATTAAAAAAATACAATCCCTTAAAATTTGAAATTGCAAGAATTTGGAATATGAAAACTGTAGAGGTTGTACCTGTATTACTTGGTGTATTAGGGTCTGTGAGTAAAGATATAGACAAATGGTTGAAGGAGATTGGAATGGAATGCCCTCCAGAGCTTCTACTGAAAGTTTGCCTCTTAGGGACAGGAAAGATTATCAGGAGAGTTTTAAGCACTATCTAAGGCTTCCGGTAGTAACCCACATAAATACTACCAGGAATAAGAACAAATCTGAGTCAAATCAAAAATAATAATAATAATAATAATAATATAATAATAATAATAATAGTAATAATAATAGTAATAATAATAATAATAATAATAATAGTAATAGTAATAGTAATAATAATAATAATAATAATACCTCATGAAAACACAAATAATGTACACAAAACAAGCCTCTAGAATAACGGCACTGTAAACATAAATTGTGAGGATAGACCTAGCATGTGTGAAATAAAGTATATAACAAACCCCAGCCATGTACCTCTGAAGAATGAAACTCAATGGTAAAATAGCAGCAAGAATAAAAAAGAAATTGCAAGCCTGGCCATCATGGACATAATGAAAACAGATAGAAACATCATTATCACCTGGTTAATCAATGATAATGTATGTATATGCTGCAGATACTGTAGCTATTAGAGGAAAATGGTTAAAGCCTCTGATCCACTCAGACAGGACTATGAAAACAAAACCCAAACAAACATCATGGCAAACAAATATACTGCAAAAGATAGAAAATTCAGAAAAAGACAACAACCACAAAAAACAACATTGTCTGTGAAGTTCTGAACTCAAAGCTGAAACCAAAGAATTCTTGATTGCTGCATAAAGTCAAAACATTAAACCTTTTCACCGGAAACCACTAAAAGCATGTAATGAAACAGGATTCATTGTTATGGCAGAATATGTGGCCTAGTCTTTGTTGCAGTGTGATGGCAACCCATGCATCATATGCATGGTGAACATTATTGCTGAGACCCCCTTCGGTCATGACTGACCATGGGATTGCACCTAGAAAGTTACCCTCCCAGGCACAAGTCCAGGCAAGGTTGTTTACAGAAGACCAGCAGTCGCCCATGCATATAGGCCTCCCCTTCCACGCCACCAGTGTCATCCAAGAGAAAGGCAAAGGCAAAGGCCGATACAACCTGGCACCTGTGACATCGCAACCCATTTCTACAGCTGAGTGAACTGGAGCAACGTGAAATAAAGTGTCTTGCTCAAGAACACAACACGCAGCCCAGTCTGGGATTTGAACTCACAACCTCACGATTGTAAGCTCGATGCTCTAACCACTGAGCCATGCACCTTCACTGAACATTATTATTACTACTAATAATAATGATGTTCACTATGCTTATGATGATTTATTGGTTGGCAGATATAACCTTGCATGAGAGAATAAACAAAAGTCATCAACTCTTGTTAGATTCATTAGGCAGGGTTAGTATTACTTGAGGTGACACAACAATGTCGAAACAACACGAGTTCTAAAGTCCCCATACACTAATGAATCAAGTGTATTACAAACCTGCATTCATCTGAAAGGATAAGTTGTTCTCAATGAAATACAAGTGATTAGCATATTCATGTTTGAATTTGCTGCAATGTATTAAGAATGAATATGTATTCTTTTCTACTCTTGGCACAAGGCCTAAAATTTTGGGGGAGGGGGCCAGTCGATTAGATGAACCCCAGTACGCAACTAGTGCTTAATTTATCAACCCCGAAAAGATGAAAGGCAAAGTCGACCTTGACGGAATTTGAACTCAGACCTACAGGGAGATAAAATACTGTTAAGCATTTCGCCCGGCGTGCTAACATTTCTGCTAGCTCACCATCTTAAGAATGAATATGTGTGTCAGTGTTCTGATTCTCACTGTTCAACAGGCATATAACAATTTATTGTGTGTGTGTGTGTGTCTGTGTGTGTTATATTATGTTATAGTATGTTACATAATATGGCTCAGGTACATTGTCAGTCATGACATATGTTACAGTTGATTTGATCAACCTAATATCCTGTTCATGAAATTAATGTGCAGGTGGCTGAGCACTCCACAGACACACATACCCTAGTACTCAGGGAGATTCAATATGACACAATGTAACAAGGCTGGCCCATTGAACTACAGGTACAACTCATTTTTGCCAGCTGAGTGGGCTGGAGCAATGTGAAATAAAGTATCTTGCTGAAGGACAGAATGTGCCCCAGGAATCTAATTCATGACCTTAGAATTGTGACCTTAGAATACAATAACTACTAATCCATATGCCTTCACATATATTACATTGTAAATGATAACAATGTGGAGGCGTGTGGCTTAGTGATTAGGGTGTCAGCATCATGATCATAAGATTGTGGTTTCGATTCCTGGACCGGGCGACGCGTTGTGTTCTTGAGCAAAACACTTCATTTCATGTTGCTTCACTCTACTCAGCTGGCAAAAATGAGTAACGCTGCAATGGACTGGCGTCCTATCCAGCTGGAGAACACATACGCCATAGAAACCAAGAAACCGGGCCCATGAGCCTGGCTAGGCTTTCAAAGGGCGCATTTATTATTTTAAATGATAACAATCCTTTAGTCTATAGGCACAAGGCCTGGTATTTTGGTGGGGAGGGAGCTTGTCAACTACATTACCCCCAGTGCTTAACTGGTACTTATTTCATCAACCCTGAAAGGATGAAAGGCAAAGTCAACCCCAGCGGAATTTGAATTCAAAACATAAAGTTGGATGAAATGCTGCTAAGCATTTTGCCTGACATGTTAACGATTCTGCCAGCCCACTGCCTTAATGATAATATAATTATAATATAATATATAAAGCAATAATGAAATTATTGTATACAGTGCTCAGGTGCACTGCAACTTGTCAAAAGTGCATATAAAGCATATGCAATAATGTACAAATGTCTGGAAACCGAACAATGTATGAGTCAGATACATGCTTGCGTGTGTATGGAGGGGAGAAAATCAGGTGTAGTGTTGGCGAATCTCAGGAAGCATGGAAGTTTTAAAGGATGCAGTGCTCCGACAACTAACAACTGATGCTAGCAGTTTGTTCCATACTTCAGCAACTCTCAGCGTGAAAAAATGTTTCTGAAAGTCATGGGGGCTGTGCTGTTTTCTGACTTTGTAAACATGTTCACTGGTATTAGATAGCTGGAGTTTGAAAAGGTGTTCAGAGTTATTGTTAGTAAGATGGTTAATCAATACAGATTCTATAAAAGAAAATATTAAAGGAAACAGCTACAAACCCATGATTTGCTTGTATTATTAATGTGAGAAGGCCTTGTGTGTGCATCTTAGGCAGAAAAAATACAAAATATTCTTATTTAAAAGTAGTTTCATCGGTCTTCCTGATGATATTTATATTTTTCACTATATTAGTGAAAGAAATGCAAGTACACATACGCAAACACACACACACGAGTTTTCACAGAATCTATGTTAACCAAACTCCACTCACAAGGCATGGATAAACCTGTGGCTATCATAGGAAAACATTTGTCAAAGGTGCTATACAATGAGATTGAACCTAGAACGATAGGTTTGCAAGGCAAACTTCTTAACCACTGAGACATGCCTACAACCAATACTTCCTTTTGCTGCAAACTCACCAGAGACCAGTCTCAGTCCTATGATACAAACTTCCAGTTTTAAAATGATGTGAATTATAACATTCCATTACAATTTCATGTTAAGTGTTATGGGAGAATCCTTTACACCCCTACATGACTGAAAGTGGACTCATGGATTTCAATAAATAAAAAACTGTGTGAACTATCAGAGGCAGTGAACAGTGTTGGTCGACCATATCGGTTACTGTTTTACACCCAGCATGTACATACACAACATAACAGTAAGTAAAGTCTCTACCTGGTGACCAGAGGGGGAGGCTGTTTCTCAACCAATACATCGCTCTGGGTATCGCTGGATGACAAACTTTGTTATTCCATGCTTTCCCATCTATGATGCTGTTATTCCATGCTTTCCCATCTATGATGCTGGTCTTAGCATGCTCAAAGTCAAGACACTATGACTTCAGGTCTTCCTCAATTTATTTCACTTGTGTCTTTTCTGGCACGCTGCACTGGATTCTTTAGTGCATGGGTTGCTGTCACGACAAAAAGTTGGTGTGGTAGTCTTCTGGTGCTCATCCTGCCGGTGTCAAATCACTGTAGCCTGCACTGCCAAACTTGGTCTTCAACGGTCGGCTGCTGCTGCTGGCCTTGTTCTTGGATGTTGTTGTTTGAGATTCAGTCACGTAGAGACCCCCCAAGGATCTAACAAAAGACACCACATTTGGAACACCTCAAACTTGTTCAGGTCTTGTTTGCGGATAGTCCAGGCATCAGCACTGTAGAGGAGGAGGACAGGCAAAACCAGCATGCAGAAAAGACAACTCTTGATCTTTAGGGAGATGTTGGGCTTCTACCAGACACAGCATCACATTAATTTATGTTCCAAATATCAACTTAATAATGAACAAACTTATATTACTGAACTCTTCCTTATTTAGAGACTTTAACTGAATCAAAGACTGTTTATTTCAACAGAAATAAGTTGGTAACAAAAGGATTAATGGGTTTTTTTGACAAATTTTTGTTTTTTGTGATTATTTCTTTTTTTTTTTTTTAGCAGGTCGTAAAAGGTGATGGACCTATAAAGAAGTTGCATAAATTATGGCAACAACTGTCTGAGAAATTGAAATCTCCATTTGATTACAACAAAGAGGTGTTTAAAGCAACACCTAAAGAGTACAAATGTCCGTTCTCACGTGATAAAGATTATTTGTAAGTATTCAGGGCTTATATAATATATATATATATATCGTTTTTTTTATTAGTTTCTGCTCAAGGGCTGTGGCCATGCTGAAGCACCGCAATATATATAATATAAAAGAGAATAATGAATTGTATACAATTGTCTGCCTTATGTGTATGCTTCCATTAGCTTTCCTCCTCTTCTGCCTTCCCCTTCCCCACCTCATCTTCTTCCTCCACCTACCCCACCTCATCTTCTGCCTTCTCCTCTGCCTCCACCCTGCCTCTTCCACTCCTCTTCTGCCTCCAACCCTCCTCCTCACCTCAACTGTCTGCCTCCTCCCCACTCTTCCCCCTCACCTCTGTTCATCCTCTTCCTTTACTTTTCTTACCCTACCTCCTCTTCATCCTTCTACTCCATCATCATCCCATCCTTCTTCTTCACCACCATCATCATCATCATCATCATCACCATCAATTTAATGTCTACTTTTCCATGCTTGTATGGCTCAGACGAGATTATGTTGGAGCAGAGCTTTCTATGGCTGGATGCCTTCCCTGATGCCAATCCTCACCTGTTTCCAAGCAAGGTAATAACAACCCAGGTCTAACTGCACAATGCACAGCCTGTACACACTTTCACAGAAGACTGCAAATAAAAGGACAATTTTTTCTTTAGTAATGGTGTGACTATTGTTCACAATCAGTGCAGAACTTGTCAGAACATGTCTAGTTGCTCAGACAGGCTTACACAGTGAACTGCAATCAAGCAACTGCACTTGTTTGGATCGTTAAGCCTTTTGATTTTAATGAGCACACACACACACATGCACAGACACAAACATGTGCGCACGTACACACACGCATACATGCATGCACACGATCATGCACACATACACGCATACAAACATGCACACACAAACTTTCACACACACACACTTATGTGCAAACGAGGGAAAATATGAACACATGCACACACACACACACACACACACTCAGACATATGCACTCACTCATACATTCATGCATGTATGCACTCATATGCACACACACACTCTCATATGCACACACACTCACACACACACCAGGGCTGTGGAGTCAAGACAAAAAACTTCGACTCCTCTACTATTGGCACCTCTGACTCCGACTCCTCTTTATGTAATTAAGTGATTACGGTCTACATATCTCATAAGGCATATGCATACCCTTGTACTTTGAATAGGCCTATATGTTGTAACTGGTTTATATTAAAGAATAAAGACATTGTGAGTCGGAGTCAGTATAATTTTACCAACTCCGACTCCAGCTATCCCTTAATTGTTTCTGACTCCGACTTCACGACTCCAACTTCACGACTCCAACTCCACAGCCCTGACACACTTATACACATATGCACTCACTCGTACATGCATGTACTGATAAGATGCTTGATATATACAAAAAGCTTCTCTTCAGTTTCCATCTTCTAACTTCACTCACAAGGTTTTAGTCAACCCATGGCTATAATAGAGAACTCTAGCCAACAACACCCATACAACAGGAGTGAACCTCTAACCACATGGTTCCAAGGTGAACTTAACCATACCTGTGCCTGTTATCGTTAGCATACCGGACAAAATACTAAGCAGCGTTCCTTCTGGCTTTACATTCTGAGTTCAAATTCCACTAAGGTCAACTCTGAGACATATTAAATTTCTTGGAAGCAGGTGAAGCTTGGCAACAGTAATAGCATCCTGCCATAGAAATTCTACCTCAACAAATCTCATCTAATCCGCACATACATCTCATCCATACATAGATGTTAAGTTCAGGACGATGTGTTCCACCAGTAATTTTCTTTTTATGGCTATATCAGAGGTGAAAAGACAATAGTTACTGACTTTTTACAGAGTCTCTGTCTAAAGATGCACTTGATATATTATCTTTTATATTTTAATATTTTAGTTGATTCACTCATTGAACTGCACTTATGCTGAAGCATGATTTTGAAAGGTTTATTTAAGCAAATCATCTCCAGTACTTAAAGGCTATCTTAATCTCCAATTTACTTGGAGCTTGTGTTAGAACAAAGAATATTACTTTATTTACAAGGGCAGAAAGCTAACAGAAATGTTAGCACGTCAGGCAAAATGCTTAGTAGTATTTCGTCTGTCGGAAAGTGTCATCTGCAACAACCACAGGCAGACCATGTCTTATGAGTGAATTTGATAGATGGAGAATGTGTGGAAGCCTGTCGTGCATATGTGTCTCTGTGTGTGTTTGTCTCCCTCATCACTTGACAACCAGTATTGGTTTGTTTACATCCTTCTGATTTAACAGTTCAGCAAAAGAGTCTGATAAAATAAGGACCAGAGAAAAAAGAGAAATAAATACTGGGGTTGATTTGTTTGATTAAATGCTTCAAGGCAGTGCTCCAGCATGGCTGCAGTGCAATGACTGAAACAAATAAAAGTAAAAGGTAATAATCAACAGTACAGCCTAAAGTATTGAGTACTTTGTCTTCTTCTTCTTTATCATCATCATCATCATCTTTAGATAGGAACATCATCATCATCATCATTGTTTAACGTCCGCTTTCCATGCTTGCATGGGTTGGACGGTTTGACCGAGGACTGGCGAACCAGATGGCTGCACCAGGCTCCAATCTGATCTGGCAGAGTTTCTATAGCTGGATGCCCTTCCTAATGCCAACCACTCTGAGAGTGCAGTGGCTGCTTTTACGTGCCACTGGCACGAGGGCCAGTCAGGCGGTACTGGCAATGGACATGCTCAAATGGTGTTTTTTACATGCCACCTGCACAGGAGCCAGTCCAGCACCACTGGCAATGACCTCGCTCGAATGTTGTTTGCTTGTATCTGTAAACCTTGTTCATCATCATCATTGTTTTTACATCTGTTTTTCTATGCTGATATGGGTTAGATGAAACCTCTTGAGGTAGATTTATGTTATGCATGGGATGCTCTTGCTGCTGCCAACACACTTGGTTTTTGTGAGAAAGATGTATCCTTTCCATTACTTCTCATTCATTGCTGAATCATAGGGTACCGGATATTTGTTTACTGGTAAATGTAAACAAAGCCAAGGTTTTTTTTTGTTATATATATGTATGCATGTGTGTATGCATGTTATTTATAATGTAACTATAATTTGTTTAATTTGATGTCGTTGCTTGAAGTAATAGGTAGGTGTTGTAATGGACATAGTATACTGATGTTTTGCTCCTTCTGATTACTATTGATTCCCAGACAGTCATCATCATCATTATTATCATTTAACATCTGCTTTCCATGCTGGCATGGGTTGGATGGTTTGACTGAAAACTGGTAAGCTGGGGAGCTGCATCAGGTTCCAGTCTGATTTGGCATGATTTCTACAGCTGGATGCCCATCCTAATGCCAACCACTCCGAGAGTGTAATGGGTGTTTTTTACATGCCAATGGTATAGGAGCCAGTTATGAAACAACAGCATTGGTACCACAACTACAATCTCACTTGGCTTGACTGGTCTTCTCAAGCATGGTATATAGTCAGAGGTCTTGGTCCTTTGTCACTGCCCCCATGAAGCCCAACATTCAAAAGGTGCTTTTTACATTCCAGTTACGCAACACTGTCAACGCTCTTGGGAGCGTTTCTAGAAAGTGTTTCTAGATTCATGGTTTACTCTCTTTACTCTTTTACTTATTGCAGTCATTTGACTGTGGCCATACTGGAACACCACCTTTAGTCGAGCAAATCGACCCCAGGACGTATTCTTTGTAAGCTTAGTACTTATTCTATCGGTCTCTTTTGCCGAACCGCTAAGTTACGGTGATGTAAACACACCAACATCAGTTGTTAAGCGATGTTGGGGGGACAAACACACACACACACATATATATATATACATGTATACAATGGGCTTCTTTCAGTTTCCATCTACCAAATCTACTCACAAGACTGTGATCAACCCAAGGCTATTGTAGAAGACACTTGCCCAAGTCAGTCAGTTGCAGTGGGACTGAACCTGGAACCATGTGGTTGGTAAACAAGCTACTTACCACACAGCCATTCCTATGCCTGTGGAGATTACATTGATATTGGTTGTTTTCCTAATAGATAATCTTATTAAGCTTGGAAAATGCTTAGATATTGGTGTTTAATTTGGAGAGCTTCAGTGTCATACATATATATATATACATACCATAACTATGCCCAAACCTATATGCACATATATGCATGTGCACACACATATATATACCTTTATAGTTATCTAATATTTTTATAGATTTCAAAAATAAAAACGTGTTCCTGTTTTTTTTTTTATTAAATTAATGTTTATTTTTCCAGATTTGCATATCCAGAAAATCATGAAGCAATTTTCAGTCAAGGCATGAGAACCCGAATTGTAGATTACATTTTAAGAAGAACTTCATTTGGAGATAAAGATGCAGAATCATATTCCTGTGGTAAATATGTGGATTAATTTATGTGGAATTCAAGCAGGTGTAATTGCATTGGCTTCTGAAGCAATTAGGTTAGGAAGGAGATGTGTGTAAGATCTACATTGCTTTCTTCTTAATGCAGTAGTGCAGGTGTGGCTGTATAGTTAAGAAGTTTAGTTCCCAACCACATAGTTTTGGGTTCAATCCCACTGCATGATACCTTGGATAAGTGTCTTCTACTATAGCTCTCATAAAGCTGAGTGATGGGATAAATTCTATTAGGCTTTCATACTATCTAAAACTACCAATTCAACACTAGGAATTTCAACCGTGTTTTGTGGTCTGCTACCACAACAGCTCCTTTATAGGATCCAGTTAGCTCAAGACATCATCAGGAGGACCCACATCTGGTTTTGGCCCCTACTCCTCTACCGTTTTGATGTGGCAGCCCTCCCCCCATCCTTTCGGAGGTGTCTTCAGCTCTGGTGTTGGGTGCATGTCTTCTTTCTTCTTCTTTCTTCTGTTCCTTGGCCTCTTCAATGTAGCATCAAGTGTCAGCGGGCAACTGACTGACTTGTTAAATTTTTTCCCTTTAAATACCTGCTGCTAGGCTCCAGCAGGCAGCCCTATCAAGTTGTCACATGACACTGTCTCAACTTTAACTGACCAATGAAGGCACGTAATCTTAGCCCATGCATTCTCTAAATGACCGTCATCTGTGAGTCAGCGAAGCTAATTCAGTGTCAGCTTGTCTCACCTAGTGATGTTACTAATTAGTACTTATAATATGTTATTTAATTAGTACTTATAATATCGCCTTCAGAAGAATAAAAAGCAGAACTAAGAGGGATGTAACCTTTGTGTTTTCCTATTTCAATTACCTCACTACCCTTCAATATAAATCCATGATATATACCACAGGCAAGAGTCCACAAATTCTTGGAGAAGAAGAAGTCTATTACTGTTATTTTCTAGCATGAGTTGAATTTTTCAGACCAAAATTTACAGTCAAAAATGGCAGATCAATTTATGCACCAATACAATTTCAGACGACCAAAAATTTCCTGTAAAATGCAGCAGGTCTTGGAAAGATAGTGATGATATTTAAATGTTTACACTTCATGTTTAATTTATGCATCAAATTGCATGCTGGGAAATATGGTATACTGATTCCAGTACTTGTCTGGTACTTATTTTTAGCAGTTTTTGTTTCTTCCCAGTGGAGGTACATGACTTAGTGGTTAGGGTGCTGGATTCATCATCATTAAGATTATGGTTTCAATTCCTGGACTATGCAGTATGAGGTATTCTTGAACACATTTCATTTCATATTGCTCCTGTCCCGACAGCTGGTAAAAATGAGTATTCCTGTGATGGACCAGGAAACTAGCTTTTATCTGTCTATATGATTCAGGAGAGAGCTTTATCTTTTTTTATCCATTTTTGTTTCGTCTTCCTCAGATTGATGAAAGATGAAATTAAAGTAAACTTTGTCAGGATTTGAACTCAGAATATAAGGAACTGTAACTAAATACTACTGCAAAATATTGTGTTTACTATTTCAATTAATCCCACCAAACCACTGCTGTTTAAATAGAAATAAAAGATAAAAATGCAGAAAAATAGAAATAAATGAAATGATAAACTAGACATGAAATGTGATATACTTATGAAGAAATATAAAAAAAATGTAATTATCTCCTCTCTTGCAGGTATAAAGAAAATGATAAGTGATGGATATTATGTTTCTGCTTTCCCGTTACACGAAGTAAGTATAAAAATCATCTGTTTTGGCAATATATTTTTAATGAAATACATATGTCTAAGTTTCAGTTACTCTTCAAAATAATCAATAATCTGGAAGTGTTTAGTGAAATATAGTGTTGCTATTATGTTAAGCTGTCGTATGTCCAAATTTGGCCAAATGCTTTTTTTTTTTTTTTTTTGCAATATTTAATTTTGCTTGCAATAGCTGGTTCTTTTAGTCAAACTATTGTATCTCCAGCTGCTTCAGATGCTGAGATATGAAAATTGTCAAAGTTTAGTACAACGGTTTAGCATTTTTCAGAAGTGTAGTAAGTCCCACATATGACGGTTTTGCAAAAATATTTCTGACTGAAAATATCATACATGCATGGAGTTACGATTTTATGCACCCAACAAAGTATTTTGTTAAGCTGATACTGTTGCTAATGTGAAAAGAAATGGAATGGCGAAACTATTTTTTTCGTTTTCTGAAAAAGCAACATTTTGGACTTATGACACTTTTGCATAATAGCAAAGGAGTGGCTGTGTGGTAAGTAGCTTGCTTACCAACCACATGGTTCCGGGTTCAGTCCCACTGCATGGCACCTTGGGCAAGTGTCTTCCACTATAACCTTGGGCTGACCAAAGCCTTGTGAGTGGATTTGGTAGACGGAAACTAAAAGAAGCCCATCATATATATATATGTGTGTGTGTATATATATATATATATATATATATGTGTGTGTGTGTGTCTCTGTTTGTCCCCCCCAACATCGCTTGACAACCGATGCTGGTGTGTTTACATCCCTGTCACTTAGCGGTTCAACAAGAGAGACTGATAGAATAAGTACTAGGCTTACAAAGAATAAGTCCTGGGGTCGATTTGCTCGACTAAAGGCAGTGCTCCAGCATGGCCGCAGTCAAATGACTGAAACAGATAAAAGAAAAATGAAAGAAACGAAAGACGTTCTATAGAAATTATAGCCAGCACAGATTTTTGTTACAACATTTTGTATCCGAGCTGTCAGATGTAAACGTACAATGAGATCGAAAATGAAAAAAGGGTAATGGATGTATATGCCCCTTCATCAGCACTCATCTAATCCCTTAATCATCCATGAACACATTGCTTAAATAGCCCCTAAATACAGGAATGTATTTAATATGTAAAATTGGTATATCCATCTCCAAAAACAGCCTCATGATAGCAAAGGAGAATGGACAGCAGCCAGCCCAAAGGTTGGGGTGGGCTGTACCTGCCTACCTTGGTTGCTATGGCATTGAAGTAGATCCGGCCACCCCCATTAATGGGGACAAAACCCGGATTTAAAACACTGGGTGATGATGATGATACCCCAATAATGTTATACCGCTGTATTCAGAGGCTTCCATACATTAATTGTAAATTGTAAACAAATGCCACTGTAATGATGATAAAGTTATTTTACTAGATTCTTGATTATTTTCAAAAATAATTGAAACTAAGGTATTTTATTTCAACAAATAAAAAAAGAAAAGGGTTAATTTGGAAAGCATTGAAATGTATCCTGGGGCAGATTGGTTCCCTTCAATTTAAAAGAAATAGACCAATAGCTACTGCTTTCTCCTATCATACCTCACATAAAAGTTGGCCTGGAGCCAGGAAGGTATCAGTATGTGGAGTCAAAAGCAAAATTATTTCAGTGAGGAAACTGGTTGTAGGAAATCTTACAAAATTTAAATATGCCACTGCTTCTGTGATGTGTGTTTAGTGTATTTGGTTTCTTTCAGTGATATCAGGGCATTAGCACCAAGAGTGTAATACTGCTTAGACTGAAATCTATTTTGCAATCTCTATTTGCAAAACGGTCAATCTGGGAGAATTTACATGGTTGCTCGACCTGCTAGAAATAGCAACCAAACTTTCCTCTGAAATCATTCTCACTCCCCAACCTTACTGTTTTAAAAAATAAAATGACATATTAGATAATATAGGTCTAACAACAGATAGGGTGGTCAGAGTTGGGATGCCTTTTGATCATATAACTGCTATCAGAGTAACCTGGAATTAAACATCAGCAACACCTATTTGCACAACCAACAAATACTCAGTCTGCTAAAAATAACTGCCTTAATAAAGAAGGACATTAGATAATATTACCCTGCATTTATTATGTATGAGAAAAAAAGGAAGGGATGGTCAAAGCTGGAACATTTCTGATTGTGACTGACTTGGGGTTAAACAGTGTCAGCAACATCTCTTCGCCTGTGTCAGTGAAGGAAGCCCCTACATAGACACTTGACTTACTAGAAATAGTAACCAAATTTCATTTACCTGAAGCCACCTCTGTACCATCTTAAAATTAGGTAGAATGGTCATGATGGGAATACCTCTGAAAATATGTCTTCTTGATAAAGGATGACCTAGGATTATAAACAACAGCAACAACAACAACACTACTTACAAAACACCTGCAAAACAATACTTTTATTATCAGTTTGAATTTCAGTTTTGGGTTTTTTTTATATATTTATTTTTGGATTGCAATACTTTCTTCTAAACTTTAGATAAAAAATAAATTAATATGGGGTACAATAGTGTTTGTTAGTGTGGGAAAGATAAAATATAAGCTGAATACAACCATGGGGTGTAGCTATGGCTCTGTGGTTAAGCAGTTCACTTCACAACTATCTCATTCTAGGGATGTATTCAGATGATTTGATCAAATAATTGTTTGTTGGGTAATTAAACTTTCTTGTACAATAAATATGAAGACAAAAAATAAATGTTTGTTAGTATGGAGAAAAATAGTGTTTGTTCATGTAGGAAATTCATCATCATCATCATCATCATTGCCATCTTCATTTAACATCCATTCTCCATGCTGGCATGGGTTAGATGATTCAGTATGAGCTAGCAAGTCAGAGGGCCACACCAAGCTCCAGTGTCTACTTTGGCATGGTTTCTGCAGCTGGAAACCCTTCCTAATGCCAGCCATTTTACAGAGTGTACTTGGTGCTTTTTTATGTGGCACCACCACTAATGAGTTCACCAAGCAATTCCCAACTGAGAGGATATTATACAAACTCAATACAACCATTTGGGTGCTGGTATGATTCTGTGGTTTAGAAGATTATTTTATAACTACATGGTTTTCAGTTCAGTCTCTTGGTGCAGAACCTTGGTTTTCTAACCAAATTTTGTTTTGAGCTAAGTCATATGAGTGAAATTTGGTAAGCAGAAACTGTATGGAAGCATGTCAAATGAGCCATTTCTATTTATTGGTGGTAGACTTAATCTGTCATTTGGTTCAAGACCATCAGCACCACCTTGTCTTTGAATGCATTTAGTGGAATCCATTTTGTTGCAATTGTTCTTCAGCTCTCTTGTCTATCAATAACTTCCTCCCATCTTTCCCACTAATTTAAGAGGCCCTAAAAAGGGTTATGAAGGGAAAGGGGTTTCCTTTCTTTAAAAAAATTATAAATTTTATGTTTTAAAATAATTAACTGCAACAAAAGCAATATTTATACCAAAAGGTAATCTTGATCTCCAACTTAACATGGATACTGTGTTATTTGACAAGTTAACAAGTCCCTTAACCCCTTTGGGGTCATTGGGGCACTGCAGCCATGCAGCATATCTTGGCTGAGAAAGTCTGGCGGAGCCCATTCCTCTCCGGGCTTAACTCATTTCTACAGCTGAGTGGACTGGAGCAACATGAAATGAAGTGTTTTACTCAAGAACACAATGGATTGTCCAGTCCAGAGATCAAAACCACAAGTTTACAGTTGTGAATCCAACACCCTAACCACTAAGGTACTGGTGGTATTCATTTCTACAGCTGAGTGGACTAGAGCAATGTGAAATGAAGTGTTTTGCTCAAGAACACAATGCATCGCCTGGTCCAAGAATTGAAACCACAATCTTACGATCATGAGTCCAACACCTTAACCACTAAGTCATGTGCCTCCACTGCATAATAACCTTGAGGAAATCAAGATAAATAACACAGTTTTCTATGTTCTAACACAACCTCAACATTAAGTTGGAGATCAAGATTACTTTATCATATTTTGTAAATTTAACTTTATATGTTCACCATTTAAAATGTGTGTGTACATTTTGTTCCAGGGCCACTGGAAAAAAGAGACAAAACCTAATATTCGAAAAGATCTGTATGACAACTGGGGGCATTGGAGTCAGTTTCTCAAATTTCAACCATTGCACTACATAAAGTAAGTCTTGCTGCCTTTTCTGACATTTTAACCATTAAAACCATGTGAATAAAGTAAGTTTTGAAATCTGAAATGAAGTTATGTTAACAGATATTTCAACTCTTTAGCATTTAAACTGGCCATAAGGCCGGATCTTACCTCTCACACTACCCTACAATATTATTCTAAAAATAAATTATGACATCGTCAAAATTTTAAAGCTACAAGATAAAACATGATTAACTCAAAACTATGTGAATAAATAAGCATTACATTTGAGAGAGTTGTCTGAACTCTAACAGGTTAAGATAAATTTAGCATAGAATATTCACAAAACGACTACCATTTGGTAGAAGAAAAAAACCTACACTTTACAACAATATAATTTTATGACTTGAGTCAGTGAGGAAGTCTCTATGAGGTCAGTAAACCTGCTGGAAATAGCAACCAAATTACCACTAAACCACATACTACCATCTTGCAAAAAACAAAAGGGCAAATTCACCAATGTAGTCCATGGTATACCGTTCCTGAAAAGAATTAGAGGGCTGCCAGATGGTTCAAACTCTGATGACCTTGAAGTGCTACCTCTCCACATACACATGTATGCACATGTATACATAGCATGGCTATGTGGTCAAGAAGCTTGCTTTGCAACCATATGGTTTCATGTTCAATCCCACTGTGTGGCACTTTAGGCAAGTGTCTTCCACTATAGCCCTTGGCTGACCAATGTTTTGTGAGTAAATTTGGTCAATGGAAACTGTGTGGAAGCCCATTGTATGTATGTGCGTCTTTGTGTTTGTGTTTATCACACATCCCGTAACTTAGTGGTTCAGCAAAAAGAAACTGATAGTGTAAGTCCCAGGCTTTGATAAAAAAAAAATATATTAGGGTCAATTCGTTGAGCTAAAAAAATTCTTCAAGGCTGTGCCCCAGCATGGTCACAGTCTAATGACTGAAACAAATAAAAGATAACAATTTAATTGAAACCATCATTATTAGCTTTGTATGTTTGTTTGTTTGTTTTTTGCCTTATCAAAAGCTTTTTTAAAAATAATATACCGTTTCTGTTTTCAGAGAATATTTTGGTGAGAAGGTAGGAATTTATTTTGCCTGGCTTGGATTTTACACCCTCATGTTGATTCCAGCTGCAATTGTTGGTTTTGGTATAACGATCTACGGATTAATCATTATGAGAGATAATTATGTCAGGTAAAAGTACCTTCGTTTTCTTGAATTATTGTTCTTGTTAATGAATTGTATTGGCTTTGTATAATCATCGTTGTCATCACCATTATCATTATTATCGTCATCTTGTTATAATGTTTTGTTATTGTTTTTGTTGTTTAGCCCTGAGTAAGCTCTGATTGAACAGACCTATTTCTTTACTTTGTAAGTTCACCGACTGGTGGCAGAAGAATTGGTTGGGCTGCTGTCTGAACACTCCCTCTTTGGACTCTTTAAATTAGCTCATTCAGAGTGAGACAAACAGACAGCCCAACTGACAGAGTCAAAGAGAGACACAGAAACAGAGACAGATTGTGTGTGTGGAGAGAGAGAGAGAGAGATAGACAGACAGATAGAGAAAGAGGAGAAATAGCTCCAGTACTCAAATGGTATTTAACGATTCTGAAAGGGTGTAAGGCAAAGTCATCCCTTGGTAGGATTTGAACTCAGATCACAGAAAGCCACAACAAATACTATAAGACTTTCTATCCAATGCTTTAGTAACACTACCAGTTCACTACCTTTACAAACCTGTTTCAAAGATATTGCAACCATGGCCATCCCTTCTTTTAGTATATCAATAACTACATTGTCAAGCATGCCCCTCCTTTTTACAACTAAATGGTACAGTATGTGGGATATTTTACTGCTTTTTCTAGCAGGTCAGGTCATCATCATTATTTCTTGCTATCTCTGTCTGCAGCAGAATGCACACCAACATGAGATAGTTGCCTGTTTAGTATTCGTTCTTTGGCAAGAGCACTCAGGGAAACTATATCAAACCCTGTCCATGCTATGATGTTATCTCTCCAGCTCTTAGGTTGCCAACCTCTGTTTCCCTTTCCATTAACCATACCTTCTAAACAGATCTTGCTGATGCCACAAACTATTTTCATAGTGTGGTCAAACAACCTGAGTAATTTATTTTTGATGACACGGACGATTGATGGTAATTTTGTTATTTGTCTTAGATCTTCAACTATGACATGGTCTGAAAGTTTGGTGTTAGTAATAAATTGCATTACATGATCCTGAAAGACTTCCAGTTTCTGTAGTGCAACAGAAGTCCAGCTGACACATTGTAGCCCGTACAAAACTACTGAAAGTAACATGAGGTCAGATCAAGTAACCATATAAATGCTTCTTTGGCTCTAAGCTGGTGTAAGTTGGACATGTCAATAACAGACATGAATTCTTTGTTCTGCATATTTCATTTATCTGTGATTTTATTACTGGATGTCTTCCTTATCACCAGCTACTAAGAGAGACAGATAGAGAGAGAAACAGAGAGACAGAAAAAAGACAAACAGAGAGAGGGAGATTTGAGACAGACAGATAGAGAAAGAGGAGAAACAGCTCCAATAGGTGTGTGTATTACAACAGCAGCAGTAGAGAAGTTGTCTCATAGGACCAACAGCTTTTCTGTTGTATACAAATTTTTATTTTAGAGAAGCCTTTCTCTGAAACAGGTTGCTTTGATCATAGTTTAAGGAGCTTTTTTGCTGCTGTAAGAAAATTGGAAAGTGTCATTTTGCATTAGGATGGGTTTACTCATTTCCTAGACAAGAGGTTCTCAACCATTTTTTTATCTATGGACCCCTTTGATTACTATTTTATTCTGGTGGACCCCCATAGCCATTCAGTATTTAACCCTTTCATTACTGTATTTATTTTGAGATGCTCTATGTTTGTTTCGATTACTTTAAATATAACAAAGAATTTACTAAAATAACTTCATTATCATTCAGTTAGTGTTAGGAACATAGATTGTGACTAAGGTTTGGTGGAAGATTTTAATTCAAAACTTATGAAAACAAGACACTTGTACTCTGAGCCAGAGCCAGTTTCAGCCGGGTTGGTAATAAAAGGGTTAAACACGTAACTAGGTGTCTATTGACTATCATTTAACCCTTTTGTTACTGTATTTATTTTGAGATGCTCTGTGTTTCTTTGAATTACTCTAAATATAACAAAGAATTTAGTAAAATAACTTCATTATCATTCAGTTAGTGTTAGGAATATAAATTGTGACTAAGGTTTGGTGGAAGATTTTAATTCAAAACTTATGAAAGCAAAACATTTGTACTCAGAGTCAGAGCCAGTTTCAGCCGGGTTGGTAATGAAAGGGTTAAAAACTAGTCTTATAGATGCTTTCTTTCAAAATTCCTATCTTGCTTTTCACACATTAGCTCGTGTAGCTGGAGCTATGTAAAATATTTGAGAAAGAAACCTGGCTGTTTCTTGCAATACATCTCAATACATACATCTAAAGCAAAATATTTTCAGGGGCCCCCTTAAAGTACTATTGTGGATCCTCAATTTACTATTTTGTTGCACCCCCCCCCAATTTTATATGGGCCCTCGGGGACCATATAGATCCCAATTAAGAATCACTGTCCTACACAGTCAGTTTTTATAATAGCTACATTTCTCCTATTGGGAATTACAAAACACAGTGAGATTAAAAAGGGGAAACTAGAGTGCTTAGATTGCATGCACAGTTACTACATATAAAAGGAGATAATCAAAACAGATGTGAATACTCGGTGCTATATCAAAACAAATCAGAAAAGATTTACTTGAAAAAATAATACTTCTAAAATATCTAATTGCCATTCATTTTGCTCAAAACGAAAAATATTTTATAATCATTCAAATATGTATATATTTAACTGTACTCTCTGAATTTTCTTCTTAAAAACTTAATGTCTGCTCTTAGTAAAATTTACATTAAAAATTAACTATATTTTAATTATTAATGATAGAAGGGTAATCTTTATATGCAACTTAATGTGAATGTCCTTTATTTTGTCAATTGATTATTTATTAAAATCTTAAATTTTCTCTTTTTTGATTGCCATAAATCCTCAAGTATAATCCTCATTTTTTTCCCAAAATTTAAAGGTCAAAATCACTAGTGCGTACTATATACGAGGTTGAAAATAAAAAATATTTTCTAAGCAATGTCCGAGTCTCTATTTGCTGTCCGGCAATGTTTATTCAGATGCATTTTGTGATGTCGGGCGCGAAAATACCTTAAGCTAAGCCTGAAAGCAATGAAGTCATAAAAGAATCACTCATAACTTGCAGTAAGCAACATTTATTAAAATAAAAGTATTCAGAACACAGAATAACATGTAACAAAAACAATTTGCAAACATATTTACATTCCCATATAACAGTTAAGAACATCACCATTATTGTATTACGCATGCGCTGAAGTGTTTGTTCAACTAGGTCCTGCTGGCTTAATTACACATGACTCAAGTTAGAGAAGGGGTGCGTATTATACACAAGGTTTAGGTTTTTCAGAGGTACAGTCCCCTAAAAATCCCCTGCATATTATACTCAAGGGCGGACTATACTCGAGGATTTATGGTAGTTTGAAATCTTGACATTTTATTAAATAACTAAACACGTCAATCATAGTTGATTGATTTATTTTTGTTTATTTTTTTCCAGTAATGAAATCTGTCAAAGCACTAACATCACTATGTGCCCTCTATGTGATCATCGATGTCCATATTGGAATCTCTCTGAAGCTTGCTCCCATTCTAGGGTCAGTGCTATTGTAGACAACGGAGCAACTGTATTTTTTGCAATTTTCATGTCTTTCTGGGGTAAGTTTTAATGATTGAAAACTATATTTTTATTTCTAAAAGTATATTTTTTTTTTAAATTGTGTTGCAGGAATGGTTGTATGGTAAAGAGGTTTCCTTCCCAACCACATGGTTTCAGGTTCTGTTCCACTGCTTGGTTACTTGAGGAAATGTCTTCTACCATTGTATCAGGCCTTGTGGGTGAACTTATGAGGTGGAAACTGAAAGAAACCTGTTATATTCTCTTTACTCTTTTACTTGTTTCAGTCATTTGAGTGTGGCCATCCTGGAGCTCCGCCTTTTAGTCGAGCAAATCGACCCCAGGACTTATTCTTTGTAAGCCTAGTACTTATTCTATTGGTCTCTTTTGCCGAACCACTAAGTTATGGGGATGTAAACACACCAGCATCAGTTGTCAAGTGATGTTGTGGGGGACAAACAGAGACACACAAACTTATAAACACACATACATACATATCATCATCATCATCATCATTTAGCGTCCGTTTTCCATGCTAGCATGGGTTGGACAGTTCAACTGGGGTCTGGGGAGCCTGAAGGCTGCACCAGGCCAGTCAGATCTGGCAGTGTTTCTACAGCTGGATGCCCTTCCTAACGCCAACCACTCCGAGAGTGTAGTGGGTGATTTTATGTGCCACCGACACAGGTGCCAGACGAGGCTGGCGAACGGCCACGCTCGGATGGTGTTTTTATGTGCCACCGACACAGGTGCCAGACGAGGCTGGCAGACGGCCACGCTCGGATGGTGTTTTTATGTGCCACCGACACAGGTGCCAGATGAGGCTGGCGGACGGCCACGATCGGATGGTGTTTGTTACGTCCCCAAAGCACGGAGGCCAGTCGATGCGGTACTGGCTACGGCCACGTTCGGATGATTTTCTTGTGTGCCACCAGCACTGGTACCACAAAGATACAAATTCCATTTATGTTCATCTATTTTGATTTGTTTTGATTTGATTTGATTTTCACTTGCCTCAACAGGTCTTCACAAGTGTCACAAGAAGGAAGGTATGCACAGGTGGACTGACTACGTCCCAGGTAGGGGCCACGGGTTATGGCCTGACTAGTCTTGCCGGGTCTTCGGATGGTGTTTTTATGTGCCACCGACACAGGTGCCAGATGAGGCTGGCGAACGGCCACGATCGGATGGTGTTTGTTGCGTGCCCACAGCACGGAGGCCAGTCGATGCGGTACTGGCTACGGTCACGTTCGGATGGTTTTCTTGTGTGCCACCGGCACTGGTACCACAAAGATACAAATTCCATTGATGTTCATCTATTTTGATTTGATTTGATTTGATTTGATTTTCACTTGCCTCAACAGGTCTTCACAAGTGTCACAAGAAGGAAGGAAGGTATGCACAGGTGGACTGACTACGTCCCAAGTAGGGGCCACGGGTTATGGCCTGACTAGTCTTGCCGGGTCTTCGGTTGGTGTTTTTATGTGCCACCGACACAGGTGCCAGATGAGGCTGGCGGACGGCCACGATCGGATGGTGTTTGTTATGTGCCCACATCACAGAGGCCAGTCGATCCGGTACTGGCTACGGCCACGTTCGGATGGTTTTCTTGTGTGCCACCGGTACTGGTACCACAAAGATACAAATTCCATTGATGTTCATCTATTTTGATTTGGTTTGATTTGATTTGATTTGATTTGATTTTCACTTGCCTCAACAGGTCTACACAAGTGTCACACACTTGCCTCAACAGGTCTTCACAAGTGTCATAAGTAGGAAGGTATGCACAGGTGGACTGACTACGTCGCCGGGTCTTCGGATGGTGTTTTTATGTGCCACCGACACAGGTGCCAGATGTGGCTGGCGAACGGCCACGATCGGATGGTTTTTTGTGTGCCACCGGTACTGGAACCACAAAGATACAAATTCCATTGATGTTCATCTATTTTGATTTGGTTTGATTTTCACTTGCCTCAACAGGTCTTCACAAGTGTCACACACTTGCCTCAACAGGTCTCCACAAGTGTCACACACTTGCCTCTGCCTCAACAGGTCTTCACAAGTGTCACACACTTGCCTCTGCCTCAACAGGTCTTCACAAGTGTCATAAGAGGGAAGGTATGCACAGGTGGACTGACTACGTCGCCTGTGCATATATATATATATATATATATATATATATATATATATATATATATATATATATATATATACATATACACACGACTGGCTTCTTTCAGTTTCCGTCTACCAAATCCACTCACAAGGCTTTGGTCGCCTCGAGGCTATAGTAGAAGACACTTGCCCAAGGTGCCATGCAGTGGGATTGAACCTGGAACCATGTGGTTGGTAAGCAAGCTACTTACTACACAGCCACTCCTATGCCTATATATATATATATATATATATCCGTGTCTGTGTGTAGTGTGTATGTTGTGAACGAATATCATTCATATCCAATATTCCAATAGGCTGTTGTGTACTCTTGTAGACTATTGTTTTCTGCAATAATCTTTTGTCTGCTGCAGTAGGCTGTCGTCTACTGTAGTAGGTTTTTCTCTACTGCAGTAGGCTGTTGTCTACTGCAGTAGGCTGTTGTCTGCTGCAGTAGACTGTTGTCTGCTGCAGTAGGCTGTTGTCTACTGCAGTAGGCTGTTGTCTGCTGCAGTAGACTGTTGTCTGCTGCAGTAAGCTGTTGTCTGCTGCAGTAGGCTGTTGTCTGCAGCAGTAGGCTGTTGTCTGCTGCAGTAGGCTGTTGTCTGCTGCAGTAGCTGTTGTCTGCTGCAGTAGGCTGTTGTCTGCTGCAGTAGGCTGTCGTCTGCTGCAGTAGGCTGTCGTCTACTGCAGTAGGCTGCTGTCTGCTGCAGTAGGTTTTTGTCTGCTGCAGTAGGCTGTTGTCTGCTGCAGTAGACTGTTGTCTGCTGCAGTAAGCTGTTGCCTGCTGCAGTAGGCTGTTGTCTGCTGCAGTAGGCTGTTGTCTGCTGCAGTAGGCTGTTGTCTGCTGCAGTAGGCTGTCGTCTACTGCAGTAGGCTGCTGTCTGCTGCAGTAGGTTTTTGTCTACTGCAGTGGGCTGTTGTCTACTGCAGTAGGCTGTTGTCTGCTACAGTAGGCTGTTGTCTGCTGCAGTAGGCTGTTGTCTACTGCACTAGGCTGTTGTCTGCTGCAGTAGGCTGTTGTCTGCTGCAGTAGGTTGTTGTCTACTGCACTAAGCTGTTGTCTGCTGCAGTAGGTTGTTGTCTGCTGCAGTAGGTTGTTGTCTGCTGCAGTAGGCTGTTGTCTGCTGCAGTAAATTGTTCTTTCCTTGAAGATCCTATTTAGTTATTTATCCATCTAGGTCAACTGTGCCATCTAAAAGTTGTGTCATTTCCATATATATAATAACTAGATATATTCTCCCATCTCTTGACTTGTTTTTCAGCATCATATAAATATAATCATCTGCATTCTTCTTCAATACAGTTTCTTTCTATAACTGTTCTTCTCCAGCTAAAATTTCTCTTGGTTACCTCTGGCTTCTCTTGTTTTGATATTTTTTCAATTGACTATTCTTTCAGGTACATTATTTTTAGAATTTTGGAAAAGAAAGCAAGCTGTCATTCAATGGAAATGGAACCTTCATTATCAAGAGGAGGAGGTGCCCCACTTTTTTTTTTAATTAAATTTCAATAGTATTCTGAAATATTTTATTCAATAAAGATATATTTAATTACCCTATTAAGTTAGCATTGATCAAAAATATATATTTGCCTATTTTAAAAGTTAATGCAGACATTAGTTACAAGTAGACATTATAAGAGAGTAGAAAAAGGGGTGTGTGAAAATGACAATGATAAGAATTTGACTAAATAAGGGTTGGCCCCCCACTAATAACTCAGACTGGCAAAAAAGATTGGACCACAGGATTAAGATAGCTGGATTTTGGGATTGAATGAGATAAAAGCTGATCTCATATGAAATATGAACACATCTTTGAGGCTAAATACATTGGGAGTTCTAGCAGTTTAGTTGATTAATGCTTGGACATGTCTATTGGGAGCTTTGGTTCATATTTCACTTATTGCTCACATTTTTTAATTTTTTTCTTGTATCCTCTATATTTTTCTTGGAGAGAAAGTTTTTTTTTGTTTCTTTTTTGACTTCATCAGTCAAGCAAACTGGACCAAACAAAATAACGAGATTTGTTCAAGGCTACTTAAAATGAAATTGCTGTAATAAGAGTAATTGGTAGTTCAACATTCTTAAATTTCATAATATTTAATGGCACATTGTATCTCATGGCTAAAATATCTGCACAACCATCATGCCTAAATGTAGAACATCATCATCATCGTCCTTTAATATCCATTTTCCATGCTGGCACAGGTTGGATGGTTTGACCAGAGCTGGTAAGCAGGAGAGCTGCACCAGATTCCATTCTGATTTGGTGTAGTTTCTATGGTTGGATGCCCTTTCTAATGCCAACCATTTTACAGTGTGTGCTGGGTGCTTTTTATGTAACACTGGCATGGACACTTTTTACGTGGCACTTGCACAGGGCTCTTCACGACCAATTCTCCTCAGCAGGGATGGTGGCATTAAGATTTCTGCTAAGGAGGACAAGTTTTCTTGAGCATATATAATGAGAAAAGCATATATAGTGAAAAATGTTTCTCTAAATTCCTAAATAGTATTTGACCAGCTCGGATAAAATCCTGAATCTAAGGAAACTAGTGATGGTCTGTATCAGTGTTTGATTCAGCAATAATTAGTTTATAGGAGAGAGCTCAATAAGCTCAGTTTCCACGAGGAGTTTAAAGTCTAAACATTTAATGTCTCAAAGTGGAGAGAGAAAATGGTGTTGTTCCTTGGGATGTAAGTAAGTAAATGCTAAAATAACTGAGCAGCCAAACTGGCTTGAATCCCAGTTTTTTGTGACTGATTGAAAAAAGATTTATTCTCACAAGATGGCTGAATGGTCTTCAACAAAAAAGACATACCCAATTGTAAGAACAGCAAGTTGAGGCCAGTGGAGCAACATGACCATCATTATAGCTTGTCTGTAGCTAATATTAAAATATTGGGCAATCGTTATTGCTCTCATTGAAGGTTCTCTTTAGATAGGAACATCATCATCATCATTGTTTAACATTCGCTTTCCATGCTAGCATGGATTGGACGATTTGACTGAGGTCTGGCGAACCAGGTGGCTGCACCAGGCTCCAATCTGATCTGGCAGAGTTCCTACAGCTGGATGCCCTTCCTAACGCCAACCACTCTGAGAGTGTAGTGGGTGCTTTTACGTGCCACCAGCACGAGGGCCAGTCAGGCAGTACTGGCAACAGCCACGCTCAAATGGTGCTTATTATGTGCCACCTGCACAGAAGCCAGTCCTGCAGCACTGGCAACGACCTCACTTGAATGCTTTTTTCACATGAACCCAGTTCAATATAAAGTTTACCCATGGTTACTACTGGCACTCATTTTTAGCTGAGTAGACTGGAGTAAAGTGAAATGAAGTGTTCAAGCTGTTGGGTCTGGGAATCAAACCCACAACCCAGTGCTGGATTAATCATTAAGCAAAATAGGCATATGCTGAGAGCATCAAGGGAAGGAAGGCACCGCAGAAATGGTAAATGGTTTAGGACACAAAAGAAATCACTTTAACCTTGCTAAAATAATGTTCAAAGTGGTTTATATGATCATAAATATAATTTCAAAGTATTCATGGTGTCATAGTGAGGATCTGATCAAATACTTTGCTATTAAAAAAAGTAAGAGAAAATATGAAAGTGTACGAAAATAAACATTATTTTCTATCTTACTGTTAGTTTTGTTCCATTTTGAAAAATAAAAATTTAGTTTATGGTTTATTATTGTTCGTATTTTGAATTACATAAATATGACGACATCAAAATCTTTTAAGTGCTTAGGGCCTCTATGGGTTTTAATCCAGCCCTGCCACAACCTTACAATCATAAGCCCAACAACCTAACCAATTAGACCACACCCCTTCAGTAGTTGCATCAATTCAACAAGAATATTCCATCCAAAGTAGCATGGAACAATGATAATAAAACAAGCATTTTGTAAAATTAATTTTTACATGGTTATATTTTCTGATTAATGAAAATGTTCAACAAATATTAAAAAAAGGCTCAATTCCAAGCAAATGCTGTCTTATAATTTCAGGAACCGCCTCGCCCAGAATATCTAGCTAAGATGGCCAATGATAAAAAATATAGAAGAGATCCAATTTCACAGGTAATTAGAGTGCAACTTGTTTTTCTTTTTGCCTTTTTTCTTTAAAGAAAGGATATTTGATTTATGAAAATTTCATCACCTTAATTTAAATTGGAAAGTATTAAATAGTGTGGTTTGTCTTTACTTTTCTTTTTCCCTATTAATATTGCCATGTCCATCGTTCTGTTTCTGTCTTTCTCCTTTCCCTCTCTTATTCTCTCTTGCTCTCTTTTTAATCTGTTCTTTCTTTCTTCAAACATCTCTTCAATGGCCTCTACTCTATGAAACAGCAATATCTGAATTACTAACCTCAAACAATCATCTCTTAAGCAAGTCAGGCAACTACATATGTTTTGTTTTTGTTTTCAAAACTAGTCTGAGAAAGGAATTCAATGCTCAAAGCCCTTGCTCTCCTTCTCAACGAACTTGATATGTTGATTTTAAGCAACCTCCAGAGGCTTGTAATTTTGTACAGGAAGGAAGAAAGATGTTAAGCTAGAGTCCAGGGCATGAACCCCAAATGGAATGAAAAGTGGAAGAGGAGTGCATGTACATAAAGTGAGTTGAGGTGGACCTAGGTAGAAAAATATATGAATCTTGTATGTTATTATTTAGCTCTAGGTTGGCAATAATCAAGCAGATTTATTATCAAAGGAATTCCAGCCATGACCATCCCACAAATAGTGTATCTAAAACTACATTATCTAATGTGTCTTACAGTTTTTTAAAGACAGTAGGGTGTGATTTCTGAGAGTTTTGGGCTGTAATACTTGTATTTCAAAGAATCGGCCTTGCCACATTCTGTTGTCATGCTGAATCTCCCTAAGAACTACATTAAAGGTATACTCTTTACACTTTTTACTCTTTTACTTGTTTCAGTCATTTGACTGTGGCTATGCTGGAGCACCACCTTTAGTCGAGCAAATCGACCCCAAAACTTATTCTTTGTAAGCCTAGTACTTATTCTGTTGGTATCTTTTGCTGAACCATTAAGTTACAGGGACATAAAAACACCAGCATCAGTTGTCAAGTGATGTTGGGGAGACAAACACAGACCAACAAACATATACACACACACACACACACATACACACACACACACACACACATATATATATACATACATATATACGACGGGCTTCTTTCAGTTTCCGTCTAACAAATCCACTCACAAAGCTTTGGTCGGCCCGAGGCTATTGTAGAAGACACTTGCCTAAGGTGCCATGCAGTGGGACTGAACCTGGAACCATGTGATTGGTAAGCAAGCTACTTACCACACAGCCACTCCTACGCCTATACGTGTCTGTAGAGTGTTCAATCACTTCTAGGTTAATTTCATGTGCAGAAAATTCTGTTGATCAGATCAAATTGAACACTCATTGTAACTGACAGAGGGTCAGTTAGTTAGTTACTCTAGGCTGCTTTTTCTAGCAGATTGAATAATGACATAGAGGCTTCCTCACTGGCTCATAAAAGAAAATGTTGAAGGACATGGTAGAGAGGAGATAAAATATGCTGGAGTAGTAGGGAGGAGCCAGCAGTGGTTGTTTGTTGAAGAATGAAAGCTTGTCCCTTTTTTTACATACAGGACAGAATTTAGAAGTTTCCTTGTTGGCTTGACAGCCACTGAGTTTCAGTTATGTATAAAAACATTTTGCAATAATTTTTCTTTTTGGAATGCAAACCAAACAATTATTAAATCTCTTTTAAAATTTATTTTCTTCTTTTTGACTATTCTCTTAGATGGATGAACCATACATCCCATTTTGGACTCGCCAGATACCAATCATCTGTTTTTCGTATTCACTTATGCTGTTTATGGTAAGCTCATATAATTTTAACTGTTTTGGAACCAACCAACCTGAAGTCACTCCTGGTTCTTTGGTACAAAATTCATGTTTTAAAGTGAATCTTAGTTAAAAAAATAAAATAAAATAAAAAGACTTCATCAAAATTTCATGTTAATTTGTGTTCCAAGCACCATTTTAATAAGATCTAAATTATTTTACTAAAATTTTTAATTATTTTCAAAATTAATTGAAACAGACTGTATATTTCAGCAGGAATTTGGTAACAGAAGGATTAAATACTCTCTTCTTTTATATATTGTGTGGTGGTGAGCCCAGGTTAACAGTCCAGTATAGTAATTCACATATAATTCCCTGAACATGGTTTTAGTGTGTGACAAATATTGATTCTTTTTTTTAATATGTTGTCTCTTATATGCATATAGGTATCATTGTTAACTCTGCTATTCTTACCATGACCACCACAAATACTGCCATCAAGACTATTACAAAATGCCATTAGTAAATAAAAAGAAGTTACCAATTTCAAACTGGTATCAACACATTAAAGTTCCAACATCCAGAAACTGCCTTGGTAGAAACCCATAAGATTATCCACCATCTTTCCAATAAGTTTGGTCACCTTTTTGAATTCCATACCACAACCACCATCTTTTATTTTTTTCAGTCATTTGACTGCAGCCATACTGGGGCACCACCTTCAAGGGTTTTAGTTAAACAAACTGACCCTAAGACTTGTTCAATTTTGAAGCCTCGTACTTATTCTAACTGTCTCTTTTCCAAACCTCTAAGTTGTGGTGACGTAAACACACTACTACCGATTGTCAAGCAGTGGTGGGGAACAAACACACACACACACACACTCATGATGAGCTTCTTTCAGTTTCTGTCTACCAAATCCACTCACAAAGCTTTGGTCAGCCTGAGGCTAAAGTAAAAAACACTTGCCCAAGGTGTCACGCAGTGGGACTGAACCTAGAACCATGTGGTTGGGAAGCAAGCTTCTTACCAAACAGCCACAACATGTTTATAAAATCAAAAAAGCAGCACAACACCCATGACTTTCGGAAACATTTTATCTTGCTCAGAATTGTTGAAACCTGGAATAAACTACCCATGTCCCTATCAGGATACTGCATCTCTTAAAACTTCCATGCTTCTCAAAATCTACCTACACTACTAACATGCCTATGCTCCCTTATTCTTTAGAACTATTTTGATGTTCACTTATCTCGATTTTTGTGTTTTATTCTGTGTGCTCTACATGTACTTCTAGCTTTCATTGTTGTCTTTCTTTATTTGACTTCTATGTTTGTTCTTTGTATCTCCTTTTAACTGTTTCCAACAAGTTGTAATGCACCTGAATATTGTATACAATAAGTTCATTATATTATTTTAAATACTTGACAAAGCTTACAGCTAAGGTTTAAAGTCCCAGTGCAGTTTAGCAAATAACACTTCACAATATGCAGATTATTCAAAATTCCTGACAAAGGCACCACTGTTTCACTGGACAAACTGTTTAGCAGTGGGATAGATAGCACTTATATTAAATTATAAATAGTGCTTGTATTAAATCTTAGCAGTGTTTAAGAATCCTGGTTTTACGCTTTGTCTGATATTTCAGTGTAGAATGTAAAACGTTCACATACTGGTTACATGGTGGTGGTTAGTGGAGGCGCAATGGCCCAGTGGTTAGGGCAGCAGACTCGCGGTCATAGGATCGCGGTTTCGATTCCCAGACCGGGCGTTGTGAGTGTTTATTGAGCGAAAACACCTAAAGCTCCACGAGGCTCCGGCAGGGATGGTGGTGATCCCTGCTGTACTCTTTCACCACAACTTTCTCTCACTCTTACTTCCTGTTTCTGTTGTACCTGTATTTCAAAGGGCCGGCCTTGTCACTCTCTGTGTCACGCTGAATATCCCCAAGAACTACGTTAAGGGTACACGTGTCTGTGGAGTGCTGAGCCACTTACACGTTAATTTCACGAGCAGGCTGTTCCGTTGATTCGGATCAACCGGAACCCTCATCGTCGTAACCGACGGAGTGCTTCCATCCACATGGTGGTGGTGATAGCGATGGCTGTTGTTGTTGTGGTTGTTTTAGTTTCAACACTCAATGTCAGATCAAGTTACAAATCAGCATTATTTAATGATGTGGAGGCGCAATGGCCCAGTGGTTAGGGCAGCGGACTTGCGGTCGGAGGATCGCGGTTTCGATTCCCAGACCAAGCGTTGTGTGTGTTTATTGGGCGAAAACACCTAAAGCTCCACAAGGCTCTGACAGGGGGTAGTGGTGACCCCTGTTCTACTCTTTTGCCCCAACTTTTTCTCTTTCTTCCTGTTTCTTGAGAAACACTGTGATGGACTGGTGTCCCATACAGCTTGGATGGGAGGGTAGTACATACGCCACAGAAACCGGGAAACCGGGCCCATGAGCCTGGTTAGGCTTGAAAAGGGCGCATAAATAAAATAAGATTATTTAATGATACCTTTCCCCAAGCTTGCATGGATAAAACGGAATTTGTTGGGGTTGCAGCTGATTTTCTAAGGCTAGATGCCCTTGCCACCAACCCTCGCCAATTTCCAAGTAAGGTAATATTTCTCCGTAACTAGATATGTTTTCCCCTGCAGACTGAAAACAAAATAACCTTGCTTGTATGATGATGCTCATTTAGAACTATCACAAGATGTTTAGACAAGAGTACACACACACACACACACACACATATGCACATGCACGATGAGATTCTTTCAGTTTCCATCAAATTGATTAATAAGGGTTTTGTTGATCCAGGGCTATAGTAGAAGACATTTTGCCCAAGCTGCCATGGAGTGGACTGAAACCAAGACCACATAGTTGAGAAACAAGTTTCTTCGCCCAGCCACGCCTGCACCTTATTTATCAAACAAATGATATTCTAAAACTGAAATATTTCCTCATTTTTTTCCCTTCATTTTTTCTTTCTAATTTTAGGTTAGCATCGCAATAGCAGCTGTTTTGGGTGTGATAGCTTTCCGAGTGTCAATGTTGGCGGCCCTTCAATTAAGAGAAGAGAACATCATTTACAAAAATGCTGGTTTAATGACAACAGTAATTTCTGCTTGCATCAATTTACTCATCATCATGATATTGAACATAGTAAGTATAACACCAGTCTTCTACTTCAGCATCACAACTCACCTGTAGAACAAGCAGAGTCTTTGATTGATTGCTGATGCATGATATTACAGATGAAGCCATTATAAGCATAAGGGAGCATCTCTATGGTTTCTCTATTGATGTATGTTTTTAATGGCTTTATCAGAAGAAAGAAAGAAACCAGAACTCATAGCTTTCCTTGCTTCAGACACTTTGTTCTAATATTCACAACAGAGTAGACTCCACTGTCACCCAAGGGCTAGAGGTTGTGTATAAATCTTATAAACATTAAATACCAAGCATTAAGTTACTGTTATGTTTAACTTTATTTTATGAGGTACATCTATCCTCATTTAGCATGGGGGAGTTGACTCCAAAAAATACAGTGATAAATGAACCAGTGATAAATGAATCATCTCCATATATCTTGTAAATGGAATGAATGGCGGATTCATTGGCATAAACTCATGGCCCACTGCAGTAAAGCTTCCACTGTCACGTACATTCTTGATCATTTCTACCTTTTCCTGCAGAGAATACACTTATCTGTGTTGTTTGTAAGCATCAGGTGCCTTCATATTTTTTCTGTTTACTGGCCCCATGTTGATGAGTCTGAGTACAAAATACATGACCACACAGCTTGGTTATGTAAACACAAGCACTCGTCAGTGCATTCTTGGCAGCTGGGCTTTTGTAGATGATTAGCCAGGAGCTTTTTTGTAATACAAGTAAAGTCTGACTGATTGTTGGTGCATATCACAATTCAATCTATGATAAGCATATCATGGTTCATAACTGAGTCTACCATTATTTACATTATTTATATTTGACGGATATGGCATAGTGGTTAAGAGTGTGGGCTACTAACCTCAAGATTCTGAGTTCGATTCCAAGCAGTGACCTGAACAATAATAATAATAATAACATTAAAAAATACCTTAGGAATTAGAACCCAGGTTCGAAATTTCCCCAAGACAACTGAGGAAGGCTGGAGGGTATATCAGCCGAAACGTTGTGTTAACAACAAACAAGATGAAGACAAATATCGTCAAATGTAAATAATGTACATAATTCCTCATCTCTTAAATATAGAACTGTATAGGTCTACCATGTTATCACAGATCAATAATAAATGAAGTTACAGGCAACAAAATTTTTATCACATCCCTGTGACAAAAATGCATATATATGAGCGGGTGCTGAATAGTTCCTGGTTTTAAGGCTATTGCAAAAGGCCTGGTTGGATGCCTAACCTTCTGAGTTCTTTTACAGGGCTTAGAAAAACTGAAGGATTGCTGCAATAGGTATGTGAATATGAAAGGGGAATATGTTGAATAAAATCATAATTAACTGATCCTCCTGTATTTTCTTTTATTCAAAGCCAGGAACGTTTCAGCCCACCTTTGTTCACACACACACACACATTAACATTTCCACTATAGTTGTTTGAAACTGTGTCCTGTGTCAGTTACCAGGTTATTGTGGTGGTGTGACAAAATTTTGACACCTCACAAATTGATGAAAAGTGCACATAGCAGTTTTTGTTTGTTTTCAGATCGCTAAAATGACCCTTCCACTATGTAGTTGCTTCAAGTTCAACACTTGGTTTCTGATGCAAGTTATTTGCCAGACAAATACAACTCTGAAGCATTGAAACATTAAATTTATTGTTTTCATTGTTATTCTAATCTGTTTGAAACACATAGAAATACCTGTTATTTGCTACAGAAATAGAATTAGATTAAAATAGCCATCTGTGTATCATACTTGATGTAAACACATTATGAAGAAAGCATATTTACTGCAGTATTTATCCAAAGATAATATCTCCTATGAATGTGCTGTTTGAAGACACGAATATATCAGTAGCATATAAAAATTATCCAATAGTGACAGTGAGAATGCTAAACATGCATTTCTGCATCATTGGGCTTTGTCAGTAGCAGTACTCATTGCCATATGTAAATACATTATAATGATTGAATATACTTTCACATGTTGAACTTGAACTATTTGGTTGTTATGCTAAATGATGTTTTATATAATTTTATTCCATCATATACACCTCTGGCTGTAAAATGCAGTTGAAAAAAAATATTAGCTTTTATCTTTCCATGGTTAATAAAGCAAGTATCAGAGAAATACTGGGTAGGTTGGGTGATGTAACATTGTCACCCACCTCACACAAATTTATGGACTTGTGCTTATGTTAAGTCATTATCATCATTACTATTATAATAAGGACCTATGAATAACTAATGGTTACCAGCAATTAAAAAAAAATGGAAACCTAGCTGCTTTAGTTTAGTCAGAAGATTAACTGTGATGTAGTATAATTATCATCCTTATTATAAGTGTTATTAAGGGCATGATCTGGCAGAATCATTAGCATATTGGACAAAATGCTTAACAGCATTTCTTTTGGTTCTTTGCATTAGTTCAAATACCACCAGGGTTGACTTCGCCATTCATCATTTCAGGATTGATAAAATAAAGTACCAATCAAGTACTGGAGCCGTTATAATTGACTGACCCTGACCCCTAAAATTGCTAACCCTATGCCAAAATTTGAAACTTACTATAAGTATTATTTTGATCTTCCTCTTTATTGGTTTCAAATTCTCACTCAAGGCAAGCAATTTTTGGGGAGTGGGTAAGTCGCAATTACATCAATCCCAGTGTTCAACTGGTACTCACTTTATCAGCCCAGAAAGAATGAAAGACGTCAACCTTGGTGGAATTTGAACTCAGAACATTAAAGACAGACAAAATGCTGCTGAGCATTTAACCCGGCAGTTTTCCCCTCTGTTGTTAATCATCTTTTTCATCATCAACATTATATGCCGATAATGTCTACAAAAATATATGTTTTCAATTTTTCTAAATCAGATTTACAGAAGAGCAGCTTTCTGGTTGACTGATTTGGAATGTTTACGTACACAAACAGAGTATGATAATAGCCTGACCTTCAAACTATTCGCTCTGCAATTTGTCAATTATTATTCCTCTATCATTTATATCGCTTTCTTCAAAGGAAAGTAAGTATGTTCATGAAATTATTGACAATTTCTCAATGTTTCAACTTGTTCTATTTTTTTCTATTTTCTTCACCTTATATTACTAAATATTAATTACACTATAATGCCATTATTCATATATATATATATCATCATCTTCATATGTTTCTTATGCTAGCATGGGTTACATATTTCTGTTGGGAAGGTCTTGACTGAACCAGCTTTATATCGACCTCATCTCTCAGGAGTGCCTTGTGGATAGCAGTGGTTGTACTTTCACTGATATGTAGTAACTTCAAGAAACAAGCATTAGAAGAGTTGTTTCCTGGGCTTGGAACCCTGCAGGCAACTAGTAACAATAGTTATCCCATTGACTTCCAGCATCTTCAGGAATTATGGTACTGATAGTATGAAATGCTGTCTCACAGAATTCGTTCTGGATATAATTGAGTTTGTCTCATATGTACCTGCAGTTACCATCAGAGACTTAGACTGTAAAATTGGTGACCTGTAGAAGTCATTCCGATCAAAATACTAAAAACCAACTATCAACAAATGGTTTGAACTGAATGAAGCTCAGTGACTATTATATTTACCCCTTATCATCACCATAATAATAATAATAATGAAATTATTGTGTATGGTGTTAAGGTACACTACAACTCATCAAAGGTGCATTTATAGTATATAGAATTATGTACAAATGCCAGGAAAGCGAACAGTGTATGAGTTATGATATACATGAGTGCATGCGTACAGAGGTGGGGGGATATCAGGTGTAGTGTTGGCGAATTTCAGGAAGCATGGAGGTTTTAAAAGATGCAATATAACATTATTTAATATAGAGTGTGGAAGGACTTAATTCCTTGAACACAAATTCCTAGATGACCTAACATTTATTCCTAATAGATAGATACACCAAAGTAATGAGAATAAAATGTTCATCTAAGAAATACTATGAAATGACTGCTGTAAATTTAAGTCAAAACACATCCATCCATAAATCCTTCCTTCTATTTGTCTCTATTTTAAACTACATAGTTGAAAATATATTTAAAGTAAAAAAAAATTTTAATGAGTTCTATGTTCTATGTGCACAACTTTGTAGTTTGTAATCTTTATGTCAAAATTTTCTTTCTTAAATTTCTACAATATATATATATATATAGTTGAAATTTACAGAAAAAAAAAAGATGAAGACAGGTGTATGAACAACAAGCAAGTGTATTAGTTTGACACTCAGGGAAAGTGAGAAAGTCTTTTACATTTCGAGCATACGCCTTTCAACAGAAAGGAATATGAAGAAATAAACAGAGTGAGAATAAAAAAAGCATGCGGATTTAGTGATATTTGTATTTGCAGCTGATAATCTTTAATAGCTATTTTTCTGCAGTAAGACTTACAACAATTTTTCTGTTTGTATTCAAGATTTGTAGGGAGACCAGGAAAATATAATACTATTTTTGGTGCGCGTCAGGAAGAGGTAAAATAAATTGAAATTTTTTTTTTTTTTAGTCTTCAGCACATTCTTTTTTTCCTCTGATTGATTGAAAAATATTCTTCTCCTGAATAACTTCTACTTCTAGACACTTTCTGTATATATGCTGTTATCATTTGTGACTACTGTGCCTAAGACTATTCTAGTATCCTATTGATACAGCTCATTGTTTGTCTCGCATTCTTTTATCTTAGATCTTATGTGAGTTAGCTTGCATGCACAATTTCTTCTCTTCCTCACTACTGTTTTAGCATGTTTCACCTCTATAAAATAAGGATAAATAGTTTTGAAGGACATAATAAATACATTCAAATATATCTGAGTTGTAAGCAAAATGTACTTTTAATTATCTTAACTTTAAAAAGTGGGATTAAAATCTTTTTTTAATTTGAATTAAAAAAATACTCACCGTGAAGAAACCAATGCAGTGGGTCAGCTTTAACCCTCTATACTCCAAAACATAAATGGAGTTTCCTTTTTATTTGTATTAGATATTTTAGTGTACAATAACTAATTACATTAACAGCTCTTTCCAGTCCCTTACAACTTACAACTCTACCCAATTCTTTTGTGGCTGTTATTAAGCAAACTTTTTGTCAAGGCAACAGCTGATTGAAACACCATTTAATTAACATTCCAATGGTAGCCATACTATTGTAAGATCAATACTTTTGGTACCACAACACTTGAACAGCTGTGACCGCTTCTGACAATATGATATAAAACTGTTCATTTTTTTAGTGTTCATATCTAAATAAAATAATTTTTTGTTAAGTTACATTCCTAGTACTTAAGTTACATTCCTAATGAAAATAAGTTATTCTTACTAAATTCCTCCAGATTTCAAAATTAATTGAAACACAAAAATATCCATATTGCCATCATTTTACATCTTCTTTCCATATTGGCATGTGTTGGACAGGTTGTCCCATTTCATACTGTATTTTCCAGCATATGAGCTGACAGAGTATGTAGTGTAAACATTCAAACATTGGTCAGCATCTTTCCAAATCCTGTTGCATTTTACATTGAAGCTTTGCTCCTCCAAAATCATTTTAGTATACAAGTTGACCTAACTTGGCTTAAATTTTTGCCTGAAGTATTTGACTTGTATGCCAAAAAGTATGGCATTCAAAGTTACTTCTTCCACAAAAAACAACAACAAAAAAAAACACACACAGACATACACACACACTGAGAGACAAATAGAGAAAAGAGTTAGAGAATCATGCTTCACTCAAGCATTCTGTTTTTGGCAGGGCATCTCCAACTGGAAGCCCTTTCTTATACCAACCACTTTACAAAGTCCACTGGGTGTATTTTATTATGGCACCAGCACTAGAGTGGTTGACATGGCCTCAGCCAGACCAAAGGATCCATTCAAACCTTTAATCTTATTATACTAGAAATATAGCCACAAAAGAGTTAACGTCTAAAATATACATGACCCTCTCCATCTCAATAATTGTAAGAAGTATGTTGAGGGAGATCTGGTTACTACATCAAGTGGGCAAAAGAACTACATAAAACCCTAATCTTGTTTCCTTAATCTATGTTACGTGCTCTTATTTTCTCTCCCAATCATTCCATTTAAGCAAAATCTAATAAAATAAGGATTTCTTTTTATTTCCTTATATCTGCTGCTAGTGTGAACCAGGAGGCTGTCTGATTGAGCTTTGTATCCAGCTTGGTATCATCATGACTGGAAAACAACTTCTACAAAACAACTTAGTAGAAATTCTCATTCCGTAAGTGTTGGAAACTTTATTTAAACAACACAATATACTTGAAAAAAAAAAACTACTTTAGGTTTTTAGACTTAAATAAACTAGCTTCATCTTTTAATTATGAATTTTGAATTTTCTTTTATATACTCTGCAACAATTGCTTATAATTTCTTGAGTAACTTCACAAATCTTTATACGAGCAATGTTTGTCCATCTTATATGTCTTTTATTATTTTATTTTATCTTTGTCTTTTGTTATTTTTTCTAAGGTTCTAAAGATGCTATATTTTTAATCTCTCTCTCTCTCTCTCCACTTCTCTCTCTATTATACATGAAAAGATTTTGCCTGTTGTCTTTGTGTTGCATAATTCACATTCTATTTATATGCTTTATCTCTACAAATGTCTTTTCTTATTTATAGATCTATTTCTTTTCTAGTTTTCGGTTGAGCAATGTCTGTTGTGCTTGTTCTAAAGTCCTCAGTAATAGTACAGTTCCCATTAATCATTAATAGCTAGCTGTCATTGTTGTTACTGCTGCTGTTTCTGTTGCTGCTGCTGCTACTACTGCGATTGTTGGTGTTAGCCTCAGGTAAACTATAATCAAGAAAACTCATCTCAGTAGTCAGTCCACATAGACTAGTTACTCCTGTTGCTGTTGTGAGGGTTGAGATTGAACCTAGCCCTAACCCAACCTAGGTCAACTGTAACTCAGTCTTTTGTGGCGTTTTCTGGAAATTTAAGAATTGAAAGAGAAAAAACTGAAATTCTCATGCCAGCTAAACAGTCTCTTAAATTGATCTTAAATTGATTTGTTTCTTTATTCAGAAAATCACATCATTAACTCAACTCTTAATTGTTTGAGCTTTGGACTCTTCAGTTAGTTCAGAGGTTTCCTACAAGTAAATCACTCTACCATTTAACATCTATAAGGGAAAGGAAAAGTTCATGATACCAATAGAGTACCACCTTCTCCCATTATAATTATTTTCTGTCTTAACCCTTTAGTATTTAAACCGGCCATATCCGGCCAAAAATATTCTACCTGTTTTATGTTCAAACTGGCCAGATCTGGTTTCTCACACCAACCCTACAATATCGTTTTAAAAGTTAACAGCTACTTCATCAAAAATCTCATAGCTACAAGATAATGCATGATTAATTCAAAACAATGTGGATGAAGAAGCATTAATTTTGGCAGAATAATGCAAACACTAAAGGGTTAAGGATCTGGATGGTGAAAGAAGCTCACGACTGGATGCTATTCAATAATCGTTTATTGTGATTCCCGATCTTGTGTCCCGTTCTAAGTGTCCATCTTTATGGCAGCGCATGGCGTGTCATCTCCACTCATGTGAAGTACATTACCTCTGGAGAATAACGTATGTAGTTAGAGCAGGTTAGAGTCCGCTGTAGCTGCCTGCTTCGTAGCGTCCCTCAGTGTAAGCAAGCTGGAGAAGACTAAGAGGTTGACCGTCTTTCATACCTGCTTAAATAGCCGTTGTCGAGGAGAGCCTCGTTGTGTCACCCATGGCAACGGTTGTACGCAAGACTCGCTCTTGTCTCGGACAAGATAATGGCTGCCAGTGAGATCTTGTACAAAATGGTGCTGGCTACTTGTGCCACGCTACACATCTTTAAACCCAAGTCAAAGGTCATCATCATCATCACTTAACATCTGTCATCCTCTTGGCATGGGTTGGATGGCTTACCAGGGTTGGCAAGCTGAGGGTCTGCACCAAACTCCAGTTTGATTTAGCATGGTTTCTATGGCTGGATGCCATTCCTAATGCCAACCACTCTGAGAATGCAATGGGTGCATTTATGTGCCACCAGTTTGTTTGCCAGTTGTATGACACAAGTATCTGCTACAGCTACAATCTGTAACTTTATTCAGATTTTACAATAATTAAATAACTGTTGATATGTAACACAGGGATTATTCAAAATCTGATGAGAAATAATTGTGGTGGAGTAAAAAAAGAACAAAGAAAAACAATATTCTTTTCTTTTCTACTCTAGGCACAAGGCCTGAATTTTGGGGGGAGGGAGGCAGTCAATTAGATTGACTCCAGTATGCAACTGGTACCTTAATTTATCAACCCCAAAAAGATGAAAGGCAAAGTCAACCTCAGTGGAATTTGAACTCAGAACATGAAGATAGACAAAATACTGCTAAGCATTTTGCCTGGCATGCTAACGATTCTGCCAGCTCACAATGACCAATAATGTTTTAATTACTTTGGCAAATGTGGAAAATAGACTTGGCTGTGTGGTTAAGAAGCATGCTTTGTCACCAAAATGTCTCTGGTTCAGTCTTGCTGTGTGACAACTTGGGCAAGTGTCTTCTACTATAACCCTACACTGACCAATGTCTTGTGAGTGAATTTGATATGTGGAACCCCATGTATTATGTGTGTTGGTGTTCGTGTATGACCTTATTCCACTACTTGAAACCAATGTTGGTTTGTTTATATCCTTATAGCATAACAGTTTAGCAAAAGAGACCAATGGAGTAAGTACCAGACTTTAAAAAAATGTACTGGGGTCAATTTTTTCAACTAAAATCCTTCAAGGTGGCTGCAGTCTAATAAATAGGACAAGTAAAGGATAAAAGAAACAACTTCAGGTCTGTTTCAGTCTTATTACAACCTCACCAGCAAAATATAAGCGTTACCATATTTGTTGAAGTGGTGGTGAGAGAAAAAGAAAATATAGGAGGAAAAAGGAAGGAAAATTCACAGTGACAATGCTCTTCTCAATACGTGTGATGTACGTGTTAAAACAGTCTTTAGCACTTCTTGTATGGATGATAAGCCAGAGATCATCCTCAAATAATTTTCATTTCTTTTTTTAGTCATTCCAAGTGCCCCTACAATCACTAGTATTGTAACCATCTTGAGATGCCACATTTTTTTTTATTTCAATCAGCAAATCTTTATATTTTCTGAGCTTATCAAATTCTTTTGCTGAGATATTATGATCACAATGTATGCTCATGTCAATCAGTAAACAGACTTTATTGGTTTTGGTCTTTCACAACAATATCTGGTTTATTAGCTTTGATGGTCCCAAAGAATCATTACATTTTCTCCTTCAGTTACAGCCTCAGGGTGGTGTTTGTACCATTTGTCAGCAGTTTTGATTTTATTTATTATTATTATTATTATTATTATTATTACAATTAATTTCAGTTCTTACATTATATTTACTTACTCACACATGAGGCTACAGTAAAAGAAACTTTTTTGTTTGACTGTAAATTAGGGAATCGCAAAGCAAGTTTATTAACCACACAGCCATGCCTGCATCTATTTAGTCTCATCCTTCTGCAGTCTGAGTTCAACTTCCTTTTAAATTTGTTCTTCCTTTCAGCCATCTACTGTTGACTTTTCCTTTTATTACCTCCGCCTTAGCGAAGGCAAAGGTATTGTTTTCAGTTGTGTTTGTTAGTTTGTCCAGGGACAAGATATCTCAAGAACTGCTTGATGGATTTGAAAGAAACTTCCAGGCATGTTTGGCCTCATAACTGACACACACTGATTAGATTTTGGGATTGACAAGGATTTTGGACTATTTTTCCTGTTTTTTTTACTTAATTTTGGAGAGTGATCAGGTTCATTTTTAGCATTCTCATTTGTGAGAGCAGTTGAGCTTATTTCAGATATTCTCATTTTAAAAATAATCTCTGGCTAATTGTTGAGAGGACGTTGGTGTTTGCCTTGACGGAGGTTTGTGCTCTCTGAGTGCTCTTGTTTCTTTTGGATCTCTTACGATAAGATGTTTCTGCATGCGTGGATTGTGTTATGGTTTGCTATGGAGTTGATACAAATCGAATGAACACAGATTCTATTGAGATTTTAAATGCAAAAATATTTATTCTTATCAATGACTAAATGTTGTTACTAGTAATGACAAGAACTGTCTTCCACACGTACAGGCTTATCCTTTCAGGTGCTGATGCCACTTGGAAAGCACCCATGCTGGTGCTGTGTTAATGCGCCCATACCCGTGCTATGTAAACACACCCATGTCAGTGGCACGTAAAAAGCACCCAGCACACTCTGTTAACTGATTGGCATTAGGAACGGCATCTAGCCATAGAACCCATTCCACAACAGACAGTTGGAATCTGGACAGCTACCTGCTATCCAGCTCCATGTCAAACCATCCAACCCATGCCAACGTGGAAAGAGGACGTTAAACAATGATGGTGATGTGACAAATATAATTTGAAGTTTGTTTGAAATTTCATTATTGGTTCAGATATAACATGATGTGTTTCTTGGCATTAGCTCGTTAAGCTGTGTTGCTGCCATCACCACCATTATTGTCATTGTTGTTGTCTTTGACCATTGTCTTGATGCTACAAACACTTCTCTTGTCAGATTTCTAGTTCTCTGGTGCTGTCTAGTGGCTAAAATGTGCTGAATATACAGCCAATGTCTTTTACAGGAAAAGCACATCAAAGATGAAATTGTTTAATTAGATTCTGTTCCACTGGAAATTTAAATGGTTAATGTTTTGAAGATATCAGCAATATTTAAACAAATTATGTTCATGTTCTGTTGTTGTTTTTGTATCAGATACGGTGACCTGGGTTCAGTTTCAAGGTGTTTTGCTACTGCCAAATATTCCTGCTACAGATCTATAAAACCAGAACATGGCATATTATGACCAATTGAGTGAATCAATTTTTTCCCCCCATCTCTTGCTCTCTCTGCCTATCAAGCTATCTCTATATATACATACCGTAAATCCTCGAGTATAGTCCGCCCTTGAGTATAATACACAGGGGATTTTTAGGGGGCTGTGCCTCTGAAAATCTCAAACCTTGTGTATAATACACACCCCTTCTCTAACTTGAGTTAAGGAGGTCTATATAACGTCCTTGGTTTGTAAAAATGTATACAGTTACATCCTTTATTATTGTTGTATATGTAACATAATGCAAATGTGTATCTTTTTTGTGCATTTTGTTTGCAGAAAATAAAGAAATAACAGTAATAACGTTTAATAAATGTTGCTTATTGCAAGTTATGGATGATTCTTTTATGACTTCATTGCTTTCAGGCTTAGCTTAAGGTATTTTCGCACCTGACATCATAAAATGCGTCTAAATAAACATTGCCAGACAGCAAATAGAGACTCGGACATTGCTTAGAAAATATTTTTAATTTTTAACCTCGTGTATAATACGCACTAGGGATTTTGACATTTAAATTTTGGGGAAAAAATGTGGATTATACACGAGGATTTACGGTACATGTATATATACATACAAATATCTATTTCTTTGTTTATCTATCTATTTAGTCTTACTATGTCTCTTACTGTGTCTCTTAAAAACTTGTATCTTTTGTGTGAATGTATCATTATGACTGAGAACATGAGATAACATGAGTTCATAATTTCCAGGAAATTATGGAAATATTGCATGAAACGATGGAAAGAAGCTGCCAAGAAGAAACTACCAAATACTCCTTGGGAGAAAGATCTCCTTCTGACTGATGTTGATACCACAACTCTGTTTTATGAATATTTAGAAATGAGTGAGTATAAATATTTTGCTTTTGTTTTGTTTTCAATGGTAATCATCATCATCATCATCATCGGTTAACGTCTGCTTTCCATGCTAGCATGGGTTGGACGATTTGACTGAGGACTGGCGAACCAGATGGCTGCACCAGGCTCCAATCTGATCTGGCAGAGTTTCTACAGCTGGATGCCCTTCCTAACACCAACCACTCCAAGAGTGTAGTGGGTGCTTTTACGTGCCACCGGCATGAGGGCCAGTCAGGCAGTACTGGCAACGGCCACACTCAAGTGATGTTTTTTTACATGCCACCTGCACAAGTGCCAAAATTGTTATTTAGTTATAATTATTTTTCATTTACTGACAGTTATATCCAAGCATGGAAGCAGATGTGGCTGTATGGTAAGAAGTTTGCTTCCCAACCACATAGTTACAGGTTCAGTCCCACTGTGTGGCACCTTGGTCAAGCGTCTTCTACAATAGCCTCAGGTTGCCCAAAGTCTTGTGGGTGGATTTGGTTCATAGAAACTGAAAGAAGCTCATATATATGTGTATATGTTTGTGTTTTTGTGCATGTGTTTGCCCCCACCCCACCCCCGTCATTTGACAACCAGCGTTGGTGTGTTTACATCCCCGTAACTTAACAGTTCAGCAAAAGAGACCAATGGGATAAGTACCAGGCTTTAGAAAAAATATGTACCGGGGTCGATTCGTTTGACTATACTTCTTTATATATAGCTTTCATGAAACATCATCCCATATAGATATAAATAAATATTAATTATATTTTAAAAACCCAAACAAGGCAAGTTATAAAAATATACAGGTTGATAGTTTTACCTAGTATTTAAATATTTCAGGATTAGGCTCCCTTCCCCAGGAAATCTTTGAACAGAGCAGGTCAGCAAATAACTTTTTTCCAAAGATTTCCTGAAGAAGTGGATCCTAACCCTGAAATAATGAAAGACCAGGTAAAATTACCAACCTGTATTATTCATATAACTTGCCTTGTTTTGGCTTTAAAATATATACAATTAAAAACAGACCCTGTTGGTGATGGTGAAACATAAAAAGCACCCAGTACACTCTGTAAAGTGGTTGGTGTTTAGAAGGGCATCCAGCTGTAGAAAACAAGCCAAAACACAAGACTGGAACTTGGTGCAACTCTCAGCTTGCCAGCTCTAAGCCAACCATTCAACCCATGCCAGCATGGAAAACGGACGTTAAATGACGATGATGGTAATAATATATTTGTGAGTGTGTAAGTCCTTATCTTGAGTAACAGAGCATTGAATTGGCAGATTTATTAGAACCTTTGACAGAATGCTTTACAATAGTTGTTCTGTCTCTCTACATTCTAAGATCAAATCCCACCAAGATCAACCTTGTTCTTCTTTCCTCTAGATGTCAATAAAGTAAACTACAAGTTAAGTGCCTCTTATATAATTTGACCATTTTCATCTCCCAAATTTCAAGCCTTTTACCTCCTGTGTTAGAAACAATTATTTTACAAATAGTTTTCCATGATAGCATCAGATGGATTGTGTCCCTTTATGGTACACATACTTTTGGAATGATTGTCTATAGCTTGATGCCCTTGTATTTATGTTGTGTGAAATAAATACTGCACCTGTAAAGTAGGAGTGAAACCTGTTTTGCTCAGCCATACATACTAAGTCACACAGAGTTATTTGTTTATATGACTTGGACTAAATATCACATAATCAGAAGTCAGTCTTCTTCCACTTAAATAAGAGAATCAAAAGTCCTTCCCAAGCTATAGACTTATAAGGATGATTTCTTGGATTCCCCTCTGGATGAAATGCTGGTCTGATACAGAACTACTCATTTTTATCAGCTGAGTGTATTGGAAGAATGTGAAAGTAAGTGTTTTGCTCAAGAACATAATGCATCGCCCAGTCCAGGAATTGAAACCACAATCATACAATCATGAGTGCAACACCCCAACCACTAAGCCACACACCTCACCTGGATCACCTAACATATTTATACAAATTTAATTAATTTTAGCAATAAATATGTGAGATTTTAATTATACTCTATGCTTTCTATTTCAGTTCTTCAATTTGGGTTTCTAACCCTATTTGTAGCTGCTTTCCCCATGGGTCCATTGTTCTGTTTAATCAACAATATAATAGAAATCAGAGCTGATGCCAATAAGTTTGTTACTACAATAAAACGACCAACTCCACAAATTGCAACCAATATTGGTGAGTGTTTCAATTTTCTGATAATCTTTTTGCTTTTGAATATATATAACCTGATCAAGTAGACCCACAATAGAAAGCATTTCTGTCCGTCTATTTAAGGATACATAACCCTTTTGGTACTATATGTGTTGAAATACACTGCCTTTATTTCAATTAATTCTGAAAAGAATGAAGAACTTATTAAAATAACATTGCCATAATTAAGGTGAAATATAGAACATGAATTAATAAGAACTTGTGATGGAAGTTTTTAAATATAGATTACTTTAAAACAGGGTGTTAATGTCATAGAACCAAGGTGACCTCAAGCAATTTGGTATCAAAAGAGTTAAGACTTCATTATCTAATACTTCATTTTGTTATTTACGATGACAAAAATGAAAGAAGAAAAGAGCGAAAGAATTTTGTGTTGAAAGAAAGTTATGGTTTGATACAAAGCAATTGTTTCTACTTAAATTCAGATTTGTTTTAAATTATCTTACCTTTCCTTTTAAACATAAATCTTTGTTTTGTAAGCCTAAAACTTGGTCTTCCTAAATGTTTCGTATACTCTTGTTTTCTTAATACATGTGACACAAAGAATAACAAGAAAGCTGAACTGAAGACCAAGTATATATACTTGTATATATGCATTTTTTTCTTTCTTTTTCACAAAGAAGATATCTAACTTTTATTTGTTTCAATCATTGGCTGCAGCCATGCTGGGGCACTGCCTTGAAGGGTTTAGTTAAACAACTCAACCCCAGTACTTCACTTTTTCTAAGCCTGGTACTTATTATATCAGTTTCTTTTTGTCAAACTGCTAAGTTATGGGGCCATAAACAAACCAACATCAATTGTCAAATGATGTGGGGAGGACATACACAAAGACGCACACAAGCATACATGCATATACATACAACAGGCTGTTTTCAGTTTCCATCTTCCAAATCCATTTATAAGGCTTTGGTTGGCTTGGTGCTATAGTAGAAGACATTTGCCCAAGGTGCCATGCTGTGGGACTGAACCTGAAACCAAGGACTTGTGCTTATAATAGAAAGGATTATTATGTTATTTTTAAGGTGGCAAGCTGACAGAATCTTTAGCAGGTTGGATGAAATGCTTAGCAGTTTATCACCTGTTGCTGTGTTCTAAGATCAAATTCTGCTGAGATCGACTTAGCCTTTCAAATTAAGTACCAGTGAAACACTAAGGTTGATGTAATCAACCAGCTCCCTTCCACCAAATTTTAGGTCTTGTGCCTTTAGTAGAAAGGATTATTATTATTTTTAAGGCGGCAAGCTGGCAGAATCATTAGTACACTGAGTGAAATGCTTAACAGTATTTCTTCTGTCTTCATGTTCTGGGTTCAAATCCCGCCAAGGTTGACTTTGCCTTTCACCCTTTTGGAGTCAATAAATTAAGTACCAGTGGACCACTGGGGTCGATGTGCCTTTAGTAGAAAAGATTATTAAGGCAGTGAGCTGGCAGAATCATTAGCAATCTGGACAAAATGCTTAGCGGCATTTTGCCCAGTTTCACATTCTGAGTCCAAATGCCACTCAGATTGACTTTGCCTTTCATCTTTTCGGGGTCAATAAAATAAGTACCAGTCAAGTTCTGGGGTCAATGTAATCAACTTCCTCCTTCCCCCAAAATTACTCGTCTTGTGCCAAAATTTTAAATCATCATCATCATCATCATCATCATTGCGGCAAACTGGCAGAATCATTAGCATGCTGGGCAAAATGCTTAGTGGTATTTCATCCATCTTTATGTTCTGAGTTCAAATTCCACCAAAGTCGACTTTGCCTTTCATCCTTTCGGGGTTGATAAAATAAGTACCAGTTGAGTACTGGGGTCGATGTAATCAACTAGTCCCCTCCCACCAAATTTCAGGCCTTGTGCCTATAGTAGAAAAGATTGTTGTTGTTGTTGTTGTTTAGTCTACACTACAAGTAGACTACAGTGAGATTATATGCATATTCATACAAATTCATTTATTCAATGTTGTTTCCTTAATTTATAGGGATATGGTACAGTGTACTTTATGGTATCTCAAGAATTGCAATTTTATCAAATGTAAGTTGTTTTTATATATTTAATATTTTTTTTAATAAATTATATATTTTGACAAATAAACAAAGACTAAATAGGTTGAAGAGGATGTGATTTCCTTCTAGCGCTGGTACCATGATAAAATGTACCCAGTAGACTCAGCTAAGGGGTTCATGTTATGAATAGCATCCAGGTACAGAAGCCATGCTGAAATGGAAAGTACAAGGAAATTGGGGTTGTGATCTTCCATTTCATTTACGAGGTGATAACTCCAAATAAGAACTGATAGGAACTGTGACTATCTGACTAACCTATGCCAACCTGAAAAATGGAAATAAAGTGAGGATGATGATGACATGAAAGGTGCTGGTGACGATAGTGATGATAATATTATAAACTTTTGACATCTTGCAATGAACTTGTTAGGAAAGTAAACTGGCCTGCAATCTTGTGTTGAGACTAAAATAATTACATAGTAGCAGGGCTTAGATTTGAAACCGCATCAGCTTAGTAATGAGAAATAGGTCACGATTACATGATGCATCTGAAATATGATTGGACAGAATTCTGGCCAAGTCACCTCATATGCCGGTTCTCATTACTAAGCCGATGTGGTTTTCAAATCTGAGCCCTGCTACAACATCATGGTAGAGTTTTCGAGCTATTAAAATATACATATGCATTGTTATATGCAATTTGACTTTATATAGGCACAGGAGTGGCTGTGTGGTATGTAGCTTGCTTACGAACCACATGGTTCCGGGTTCAGACCCACTGCATGGCACCTTGGGCAAGTGTCTTCTACTATAGCCTCGGGCTGACCAAAGCCTTGTGAGTGGATTTGGTAGATGGAAACTGAAAGAAGCCCATTGTATATATGTATATATCATCATCATCATCATCATTTAACGTCCGCTTTCCATGCTAGCATGGGTTGGACGGTTCAACTGGGGTCTGGGGAGCCCGAAGGCTGCACCAAGCCAGTCAGATCTGGCAGCGTTTTTACAGCTGGATGCCCTTCCTAACGCCAACCACTCCAAGAGTGTAGTGGGTGATTTTATGTGCCACCGACACAGGTACCAGATGAGGCTGGCGAACGGCCACGCTCGGATGGTGTTTTTTTTTTGTGCCACCGACACAGGTGCCAGACGAGGCTGGCAGACGGCCACGCTCGGATGGTGTTTTTATGTGCCACCGACACAGGTGCCAGATGAGGCTGGCGAACGGCCACGATCAGATGGTGTTTGTTACGTGCCCACAGCACGGAGGCCAGTCGATGCGGTACTGGCTACGGCCATGTTCGGATGGTTTTCTTGTGTGCCACCGGCACTGGTACTACAAACATACAAATTCCATTGATGTTCATCTATTTTAATTTGTTTTGATTTGATTTGATTTTCACTTGCCTCAACAGGTCTTCACAAGTGTCACAAGAAGGAAGGTATGCACAGGTGGACTGACTACGTCCCAGGTAGGGCCCACGGGTTATGGCCTGACTAGTCTTGCCGGGTCTTCGGATGGTGTTTTTATGTGCCACCGACACAGGTGCCAGATGAGGCTGGCGAACAGCCACGATCAGATGGTGTTTGTTACATGCCCACAGCACGGAGGCCAGTCGATGCGGTACTGGCTACGGCCACGTTCGGATGGTTTTCTTGTGTGCTACCGGCACTGGTACCACAAAGATACAAATTCCATTGATGTTCATCTATTTTGATTTGTTTTGATTTTGTGTGTATATGTTTGTGTGTCTGTGTTTGTCCCCCCAACATTGCTTGACAACCGATGCTGGTGTGTTTATGTTCCCGTAACTTAGCAATTTGGCAAAAGAGACTGATAGAATAAGTACTAGGATTACAAAGAATAAGTCCTGGGGTCAATTTGCTCGACTAAAGGCAGTACCCCAGCATGGCCACAGTCAAATGACTGAAACAAGTAAGAGAATATATATATATATAAGGATGACAAAGGAATAAACAATTATGTTATGAACTTCATTAGCATACAGTTGTTTCTGCTATGATGCAATGCACTCATAGTTGAAGGCAAAGGTTGACTTTGCATTTTATTCTCTATTCTTTTCTACTCTAAGCACAAGGACTGAAATTTTGTGGGAGGGAGCCAGTCGATTAAATTGACCCCAGTATGCAACTGGTACTTAATTTATCAACCCCGAAGGATGAAAGGCTAAGTTGACTTCAGCGGACAGACAAAATACCACTCTAATTGACCAGCCCCTTCTTGCAAAATTTCAGGCTTTGTGCCTATAGCAGAAAGGATTATTTACTTCTTTCAGTCATTGGGTTGTGGCCATTCTGGATCACTACTTTGAATGGGTTTAGTCAATCAAATCAAATTCAGTACTAGTTTGTTTCTTTCTTTCTTGAGCCAGGCACTTATTCTATTTGTCTCTTTTATGCTGAAGTGTTAAGCTATAGGGTCATAAACAAACCAACACTAGTTAGCACGTAGGGAGACACATACACTCATAAACACTCACATTCACACAGACACACACACACACACAAGCACAGACAAATGCTTACATCACGACATATACAAACACACATACACGCAATCACACACATAAGAACAAACACACGCATGAACACACACACACACATGCACAATATCATGGGCTTTTACACAGATTGTCCACCAAATTCGCTCACAAAATTCTGTTTGATTTGGGTTACCTAAGGTGCCAAACTGTTGGGACTGAACCTGAAGCTATATGGTTTGCAAAGCAGTTTTCTGAACCACACCACTGTGGTATTTATATCTGCTGAATCCTTTCTTTCTTTCTTTCTTTCTTTCTTTCTTTCTTTCTTTCTTTCTTTCTTTCTTCCTTCCTTCCTTCCTTCCTTCCTTCCTTCCTTCCTTCCTTCCTTCCTTCCTTTCTTTCTTTCTTTCTTTCTTTCTTTCTTTCTTTCTTTATTTCTTTATTTCTTTCTTTCTTTATTTATTTATTTATCTTTGTTTCATTTCCAGGCATTCATCATATGTGTGACATCAGATTTTATACCTCAGTTAGTTTACAAAATTGGCTACAGTTTAGATGATAACCTCAGTGGTTATGTGGAGAATTCCCTGGCCTATTTCAACACCAGTGACTTTGAACAGAATCACCGTCCTCTCAGTATGCCAAACGAAACACTGGTAGAGATTTGTCGGTAAGTTTCTCTTTATTCCCTCATTCTTTCACCCATCTCTCTTTATCAAACAAAGATGCCCTTTGATACAACTTGCTGCATCATTTTTACACTAGTGTACACAAACAGGCATGTGGCTGTGTGGTAAGAAGCTTGCTTCCCAACCACATGGTTCCGGGTTCTGTCCCACTGCATGGCACCTTGGGCAGGTGTCTTCTACTATAGCCTCAGGCCGGCCAAAGCTTTGTGATTGGATCTGGTAGACAGAAACTGAAAAAAAGCTTGTCATATATATATATATATGTATATGTATATATTTTGTGTGTATGTCTGTGTTTGTCCCCCCACCATCGCTTGACAACCGATGTTGGTATGTTTATGTCCCCATAATTTAGTGGTTCAACACAAGAGACTAATAGAATAAGTACTAGGCTTACAAAGAATAAGTCCTGGGGTCAATTTCTTCAACTAAAAACCCTTTAACGCAGTGCTCCAGCATGGGCGCAATCAAATGCCTGAAACAAGTAAAAGAATAAAGAAACAATGCATGTGCACATGCATGTACACTTCATTTTTAGTGTTATTTCTTCAACTGGATACTCTTACTTATACCAATCATTTTATAAAGCAATCTTAGGACATTTTATCATAGCACCAGCATTAGAGAAGTTATCATTTCCCCAGGAAGACTAAAGTGTCCTTTCTACTATATATATTGTTTATGTTCATATGCTATACATTTAAAGAGCACTGGGTGCATTCTGTTGTGATACTAATACTAGACAGGTTACATCATTCCCTGCAAGACTTGAGAGTATTTTTTAGTTTATGCTGTCTCTGTTCAAGTGGGTGAATAGAAGAAAGGATGATAACCAAGTGTGTTAATGAAGAGTGTGTGTATGATTGTGATGCAGATGAGAAGGACAAGTTGAAAGGAGCAAGACTGGTAGGGGAAGGAGTAATGGAACTTAGGCAGTGATGCTATGTGTTGGTTGTTGGTAAGGAGGTTGAATAGGAAATGAGTTCAACTTGTGTGATGAGATAGCAATAAAACTGAGTGATAGTAAAAGAAAAAAAGTGTTGGATAGATGGAAATAGAGAGGGTGATGTTATGTGAACGTGGTAGATGCCAGTGAGGAGTGACATGTGGGAGAGAGAGCGGTAGCAGTAAGAAAGGGTAATGGTAGATAGTACTGAATATGAACAGATCCATTGCTATCCCTTGTTATTTAGGCATCATGACGGAAAAGAGGTAGAATTATGAAGGATAATGATGGAGAGGATTGAAAGAGAAAGAGTGAGTGATAAATGGCAGGGTAAAGGAGAGGGGAAAATAATAGACAAGATATATATATCTTTTATCTTTTACTTGTTTCAGTCGTTTGACTGTGGCCATGCTGGAGCACGTCCTTGAAGGGTTTTAGTCAAACAAATTGACCCCCAGGACTTCTTTTTAAATCTAGTACTTATTCTATTAGCCTCTTTTTGCCAAACCACTAAGTTACAGGGACATGAACTCAGCAACACTGGTTGTCAAGTAGTGGCAGAGATGGGGGGGGGGCACAAACAGATACAAAGACACACCAGCATAAATATATATATGTATGTATACACACACACACACACATATATGTATCATCATCATCATTTAGCGTCCGTTCTCCATGCTAGCATGGGTTGGACGGTTCAACTGGGGTCTGTGAAGCTGGAAGGCTTCATCAGGCCCAGTCAGATCTGGCAGTGTTTCTACGGCTGGATGCCCTTCCTAACGCCAACCACTCCGTGAGTGTAGTGGGTGCTTTTTACGTGCCACCCGCACAAGATATATATATATATATATAAATATATATATACAACAGGCTTCGTTCATATTTCATCTGCCAAATCCACTCACAAGGCTTTGGCCGGCCCAAAGCTATAGTAGAAGACACCTGCCCAGTGTGCCATGCGGTGGGACTGAACCCAGAATCATGTGGATGGGAGACAAGCTTCTTACCACTCAGCCACACCTATGCCTTATATATATATAATGTGTGTGTGTGTATATATATATATATATAATATAGAGAGAGAGAGAGAGAGACTAACCCATGCCTACATGGAGAGTGGGCATTACATGATGATGAAATAATATTTCTAAAATGGTTTTGAGGGATATATAATCCTAGCAGATACCATGTTTGCTTTTATCAGTTGTCAATGCTGTCTAGCCACAGTGAATGTTGATGAAACTCAAGTTAGTTAAAATTAACTACACTCGGTTAATAAGGATACTATATAAATTTATTTTGTATATATATGTGTGTGTGTGTGTATCATCATTTAACGTCTGTTTTCCATGCTGGCATGAGTAAGGTGGTTTGACTGAGACTGATAAGCTGGAGGGCTATACCAGATTCCAATCTCATTTCGTATTGTTTTTATGACTGGATGCCCTTCTTAATGCCAACCATTCCAAGAGTGTAATGGGGCCTTTTACGTGCCACTGGCATGGGTGCCAGTTACATGACACCAACATCAGACACGACTATGATTTCATCTGGTTTGAGGGGTCTTCTTGAGTATGGCATATCGCCAAAGGTCTCAGTGACTTATCATTTCCTCCATGAGGCCCCATGTTTAAAGGGTGCTTTTAACATGACATTAGCACAGGTACCAGTTATGTGACACTGGCATCAGCCGTATCTGGGATTTCACTTGGCTTCACAGGTCTTCTCAAGCATGGCATATCACCAAAGGTCTTGGTCACTGTGAGGCCTAACATTCAAAGATCATGTTTCACCATCTCATCTCCTGTCTTCCTGGGTCTACCCGTTCCACAGGCTCCCTGTAGAGGGAACCTGTGGAAGGGATGTATTATCCCAACATTCACCACTGCCATCTTAATGACTATTTTGCCATGCTTGCACCAGTGTGTAGGTCTTCTCCAGCATGAGCATCACATAATCTCTTTCCCCTCAACTGACCAGCACGCTGAATGAAATACTTGGCGGTGTTTCACTCGCCACTATGTTCTGAGTTCAAATTCTGCCAAGGTTGACTTTGCCTTTCATCCTTTCGGGGTTGATAAATTAAGTACCAGTGACACACAGGGGTTGATGTAATTGATTAGTTTCCTCCCCCAAAATTTCAGTAGAAAGGATTATTATCAAGTGTTCTGTTTATTTTTCACAGCTACCGGGATTATCGAAATCCACCTTGGGCTGAGAATAAATATGAATATTCTGAGAAATTCTGGCATATCTTTGCGGCAAGGATGGCTTTTGTTGTTGTTTTTGAGGTTTGTAAAATATTATCATTTACCATCAAACATATTATTATATATTACCTTCTTATTATAAAATGCTACCATGTAAAGTAGTGGTGGAATTTCTGGTTTAAGTATCCCATATAACTCCACTTAACTTTCTTTATTTTTGGGAATTTTCAGAAAATTTTTATGGATTTGTGTTGTACACATGGGAATTCATACAATTATTCAAAAACATGTTTTCTTTTAATTTCTTTTGCCCCACTCCTTACCTAAGTCCTAAAATTTCCATTCTTGGATTTTTTTTTAACATCAGAATTTAAAATACAGACACTCCAAATTTTTTTGCTTCTATCCTTTAATTAGAGGCATCATAATTTCATTAAATGTGTTTATGGGGAGAAAAATTTTGAAAAACATATCAGATTGATGAGGAAACAAGGAAGGTATCAGGTGGTCGTGAGATGTGTTAAAAATAACAGCTAAATCTCGCTTAACTTACACAAATTCTTTTGTTGTATAATCATATGAATTCCCATGTGTAGAATACAAATTCACAAAAATTTTCTGAAAATTACAAAAAATAAAAATTAGTTATGAGGGGTTATATGGTGTGCTTAGTCCTTCAGCATTTAAACCAGCCATACCTGACCCAAACATTTTATCTGTTTTATGTTCAAACCAGTGAGATATGATCTTTAATACCTACTCTACAATATCATTCTAAAGATGCAACAATCACATTACTGAGCTCTGAAAGATATGAGGTTATGCATGGTTAATTCAAAACGATGTGAATAAATAAGCATTACACTTGACAAAATTCTGGATGCTAAAAAATTCCACACCAAGAAGACTGAGGGTGTCTTGGCATCACTTACCAAGTCCTTTGTGAGCCGCTCTCCAGTTATCTATTTGAGGCTTTATATAGCTATGGTGCAGCCTCGCCTGGAATTTGCATCACCGGTCTGGAAGCCCTATCTTGCCCAGGATATTAATTGTCTGGAAACCGTTCAGCGATGTGCAACCAAGAGAATACCCTCCATCAGGCATTTGTCATATTCTGAACGCCTTACTTCCCTGGGCATGGATACATTGAAACCCATAAAATTATTAACCATCTTACTAACAATAACTCTGAGCACCTTTTCAAACTCCACCTGCATAACACCCATGGACATGTTTACAAAGTCAGAAAACAGCACAGCTCCCATGACTTTCGGAAACTTTTTTTCATGCTAAGAGTTGCTGAAGTATGGAACAAACTGCTGGTATCAGTTGTTTGTTGTCAGAGCACTTCATCCTTCAAAACTTCCATGCTTCCTGAGATTCGCCAACACTACACCTGATTTTCTCCCCTCCATACACACGCAAGCATGTATCTGACTCATACACTGTTCACTTCCCAGACATTTGTACATTACTGCATATGCTTTATATGCACTTTTGACAAGTTGTGATGCACCTGAGCACTGTATACAATAATTTCATTATTATTATTATTATTATAAAATATTAATATTCTATTGGATACCTGTCTGAAAAGCCATGAGTAATAAATGATGTCCAGTTTTGTAGTTTTATTCATTGGGAGTTTTCTGATATTTTCATGTTTCTGTTTTTCCCTTTTCTTCAGAATTTCGTCGTCGTTTTTACAAGTATAATTGCATGGTTGATTCCTGATGTTTCAAGTAAAACAAAAGAACTCATTCGCCAAGAAGCTTACATTACCCAGAAGATTATCATGAATGAAGAGCTGAAACGTGCACGAGAAGAAGCACGATCAGTAAATAATTACAAACCAGATCAGCCGCCATCTGAAGGAGTCAGTAGGCGTAAACCAAATTTTTTCCCAACTGCAGACGAAACTGCCTAATTAATAATTGTATTACTGCAAGGCATAAATGGTTGTACAACATATTGAAATGTTTTTATAATATCTGTAACTTATTGTTTGTTTATATTTTTTATTATTTTATTGTGCAATTTATTTTGTGTTTTTGTTTAACATTTTCTTTATTTTATCACCCCGTGTTTTACCTTTTTTTTTTCACAAGAAGATCTTTGCTCATAATAATGTTCAGGTTTTGTATCATCTGAAACTTTAGCAAAAAATTGTTTTTTTCTCTCTTATTTAATCATGATTTTTTTAATTTAAAAAAAAAAACAACCTTTTTCAGTGAGAATTGTCAAATGTAAAATTTATTTTGGACATTTGTTTTTGTTATCATTTTTATATTCTCATTTATTTTTAATCAGTATACAAAAAAATGAAAGAAACTAAAGATTGAATCTCATGTTGAAACAAACAAAATTATTATTTTGATCCAAAACAATCATTTCTACTTAAATTTTATAATGCATTCTCTTCAAATTGGTTTTAAATATTCTTACCTTGTTTCAAACAAAAATTCTGGTTTTGTAAACATAAGAACATGTTGCTCTTTTTTTTATAGCAATATTATGTAAACATAAAAATGTATGTTTTTTTTTTTTAGAAAGACAATATCAGCATTCTTGACTAGTAATAAAATTTAATTCATTATAAAAGACAGAATTGGTCAAGTGTCTGACCTGTCATTCTCCTAAGGTACAATAAGTACTAGTCAAAGTTCTTGGGTCAAACTAATAGCCTATACCTTTCCAAAAAATTTATAGCAACGTGCCAATTCTAATAGAAGAAAAATTTTCATTATTATTATTTTTTTTTTTTTATTGCTTCCAAGATAAAATTAGTGCTGTAAGACTAACTTACCTTTCAGTATTTAGATATTTTTCTGCATATTCTGAGTTACAATCTTGCCATGATAACTTTGTTTCTTTTTTCCATCTTTCTGGATTTGTTGTAAGTATCACTCAGATACTGCAGTTCATGGTACTGACTCTTATTCCAACTCCCTATATTTTGGGCCTAGAGCCTACATTAGAAATTATTATTATTGTTATAGCTGGCAAAATTATTACTGCGCCACACAAAACACTTAGTAGTATTTCTTCCAGCTCTTTACATTCTGAGATCATATGCCACTAGGGTCAATAAAATGACTATCAGTTGTTGGCCTTGTGCCAAAATTAGAAAGAATTATTATTATCTTAATTAATCAAGATTTAAAAATTATATCAAAAGTTTCCTTTCTGAGAACAAGAATTATGTACACCTTGGAGAGCATTCATACAAGTGTTCAAGGTTAACAAGGATGTTCAGAATTATTTTGTCTTTTCATATCATCTTCAGTGCTGTGGGCCCATGTGGCCAATTAAAGAAATCTTTATTATTTTGTGATGAGCTGGAGAGTCATTAGCACATTGGACAAAATGCTTAATGGCATTTCTTCTGGCTTTACATTCTGAGTTCAAATGCTACCGAGGTAGACTTTGCCTTTCATCCTTTCATGGTTGATAAAATAAAATACCAGTTGAGTACTGGGGTGAATGTAATTGACTTACTCCTTTACCCTAAAATTGCTGGCCTTGTGTCAACATTTCAAAACATTATTATTATTATTGTGAATTGGCAGAATTGTTAGAGCAGCGAACAAAATGCCTTACAATACTTTGGTTGTAATTTTTTTATGTTCTGAGTTCAAACCCTTTAGAGGTCAAGTTTACCTTTCATTCATTGAGGATTGATGAACTCTAATACCAGTCAAGCATAGAGTTGATGGTATTGACCAATCTTCTCCCCTCAAAATTACTGGCTTTTTGCTTAAATAAAAACAAAATAATGTCGTTATCATCAAGGCAATGAGCTGGCCGAATCATTAACGTACAAGTAAAACATCTTGATGTTCTGAGTTTCAATTCTGCCTAGGTCAACTTTGCCTTTTAGCCTATTATTGGGTAAGGTTGTTGAGCTGGCAGAATAGCTACCGTGCTGGGCAAAATGCTTAACAGCAATTCATCTGTCTTTACATTCTGAGTTCAAATTCCACCTGGGTCAACTTTGCCTCTCATCCTTTCAGGGGTCAATAAAATAAATACCAGTTAAGTACTGGGGTTGATGGAGTTGACTTACCCCTTCCTCCAAAATTACTGGCCTTGTGCCAAAATTTGAAACCATCATTATTATTATTGCAATATTTTTCAATATTTACATTATATATATTTGTATAAAACATTTTTCTTTGTTTTCTGTTTTTGTCAGAAAATTGAATCTTGTTGCTTTTTTCATATTTTGTAACAGTAAAATTCATAATAAAATTAGTTTTTTTTTAAAGAAAACTCAAATTTAATCAGTACTTCAGTATGATTACAGCCCACAGGCGACAACCAGTAAAAGATTATTATTAATTATTATTAATTAATTTTTAATCTCTATTTTTTACCTTTTGTTTTTATTATATTAATGACTTTTAATTTATGATATACTTCCAGTAGCTGAGAGCATCTAGCTACTGGCAATGTGGTCATTAGCTCAATTTGTGTTAGACACTGCTGAACAAGGCAGATAACTCTACATGTCTGAGCCTGTTTGGCTGATAAACAGCTTCCACTCCTGACTTTTGTTTGAGTGGTTTACAATTTAAGGAACATATGACTGCAAGAAATACTCTAACAATATGCAAGTGTTTAAATTTGCAAATTTCATACAAACACTGGAAAAGGATTAATGAGATTGTAAAGATATACTTATGTGCTATACATGTGTCTGTGTTTATGTATGCACGTATGCATGCATATGTGTGTATATCTATCTGTATGCATAAACATGTATAGAATTATATATCGGTGTTCTTCCATATACACAAATATGTGCGTATGTGTGTGTGTGTGTGTCTATAAGATAGTGTTTCGGATCATTACACAGTAGATAAAAAGAAAATCATTTCTTATACACGATCTTCCTCAGTTAAGACATTTCAATATATATATATATATGTATATATATATATATAGACACACACACACACACACACACACACACACATACATACATATATACATACACGTGTGGATATATATGTGTGTGTATATATATATATATATATATATATGACTACCATGTTTTTAGATAAAATTTTGTTTCAATTTGGTTGCTATAAGTTTGCAATTTTTATAAAATTGAAAATATCCTTAGGGCACAGAATGATTGAAATTTGTTTACTGATGTGTATATTGATCGGTGCACCAAATATATTTACTTTGATTCAATAATTTAAGAGAATTTTTACTGATAATTAACTCCAGTCAGCAAGAACAATTAAGTGCCTCTAAATTATGAATCGGTAGATTTTTGAAGAGTGTAGTGCTGGTATGTGTCAGGTTTGACAGAGTAAAATGAAAACTTTGGCAGGCATTGTATATATTGGAATACATCATGTAATGTCTTTCATTAATTAAAATGACAAGATGGTCTGGTTTGAGAAAAATTGTCTTTCCTTCTTTAAAATGACATGTTGATATGATCAGAGGAAAGTTTGACTGTTGCTTCTAGCAGATTGTGTGACCACATAACAGCTCCCTCATTGGATCATTTTATGTGTCTCTTAAGAGAGTGGATTATGATTTGATGTAAATTGGTGTCATGTGTAATTATAACTCAATGATATAAGCAATGAAAAGTCGATAAAATAAAGTGTTCTGTTCACTTGCATGTATGAGGTACATAACTGTCTGTGCATACATACCGTAAATCGTCGAGTATAGTCCACCCTTGAGTATAATACGCAGGGGATTTTTAGGGAGCTGTAACTCTGAAAAACCTAAACCTTGTGTATAATACGCACCCCTTCTCTAACTTGAGTCAAGGAGGTCTATATAACGTCCTTGATTTGTAAGACTATTTTTTTTCTCTCCTTGTTTTTTTCTGTGTCCCTTTCTGTAGAAGAGCGCAGGCTCGAAACATAAAAGACTTTTTCTATTCCTGAGCGTTATACTAATACATCTGTTTGTTTTGTACACCACTTGTCTTCGTCTTTTGTTTTTTTTGGTAAACTCTCCCTACGGTAACATCCTTTATTATTATTGTATATATAACAATGCAAACATGTAGCTTTTTTGTGCATTTTGTTTGCAGAAAATAAAGAAATAACAATAATAACGTTTAATAGATGTTGCTTACTGCATGTTATGGATAATTCTTTTATGACTTCATTGCTTTCAGGCTTAGCTTAAGGTATTTTCACACCCGACATCACAAAATGCGTCTGAATAAACATTGCCGGACAGCAAATAGAGACTCGGACATTGCTTAGAAAATAATTTTCATTTTTAACCTCGTATATAGTATGCACAAGGGATTTTGACTTTTAAATCTTGGGAAAAAAGTGCGGATTATACTCGAGGATTTACAGTATATCTGTTTATGCATGGTATGCACACACAACGTATACACACACAAACACACACATAGAGGCATATGCGTAGTTGTGTGATTAAGAAATTTCCTTCACAAGCATGAGGTCCCAGGTTTGATCCCACTGGATGGCATTTTGGACAAGTTTCTTTTACAGTGGCCTCAATTTGACCCAATCCTTTTCAATAAAATTGGATAGATGAAAACTGTGGAACCTTATAGCTTTGAAACCATGATGATAAAACAGTATTTCATGACAACTAAAATGGTGAACTAAATCTTAGGGCTTAAAAGGATTTTTTTAAATGTGAATTTAATCTAGAAGTTATTTAGAAGAGTTTAAATAAGTCTTACACCATACAGGATTTGTTTTAATGTTTAATAAATCTTCTGATTTAGGTTTTTTTTTAAAATGTAATGTGATTGCAGGTGCTTAGATGACATTTAAAAGTGTTAGATAAGATTTAAGGACCTAAAGTGGTTTTAGAAATGAGAAATAGATCTTTGGGTTCCCTTTTTTTTATGTGAAATAATGCTGGGAGGTTAAAGGGTTTTTAGAACTGTTAAATAAGTCTCAAGGTCTAGAGAGGTTTTAGAAAGGGGGATTAAGTATTAAAGCTTGAGGAGTTTGTTTTTATTTTAAATGTGAGGCGAATATAAATCTATCAGGGCTTAGGGGGCTTTTAGAAATTTAGATTAAATGTTAGTACTTAGAGGGTATTTAGAAATGATAAATAAGTATTAATGTCTTGAGGGTTTTTTTAAATATTTCTCTGAAGATTCAGTATTATACTTATTTTGATTGAATTAATGATCTGATTAAAGACGGAAATATTAAAAATACCGTAAATTTAAATGCAGCACATTCTGTTGTGCATGTGACCAAACCTGTGAAATTATGTGATGCATGTGCATATAACAATGCACATGCTTTTGTCTGTTGCTTTTATGGTTGACATTTTTATTAACTGTTTATAAATTAATAAAAAAAAAAACATTAACAATGTTGAAAAAAATATGAACTTTTATATATATACATATGTCTATATATGCATACATATGTGTATGTGTGTGTATATATATATATATATGCATGTGCATGTGTGTGTGTATGCATATATATACCCACACACATTTATGCATATATATATATTTATATATCAAAGGACATCTGTCTTCTTTTTTTTTTAAATGTAAAGGGTGAGATGTGACAAAACAAATGAAATTTTTTTTTCTCTATCATTATTATTTTAAAATGTTTTTTCAGTTGAGTTTTTTGTTTAACATTTTATATAAGAAATTATGATAAAAATAAAAGACAATTCATGATCATACAAGAAATTATGTAAATTTATTAATCTTAATAACAATATTAAAATGGTCTATAAAGATATTTAAATTCTACATGTTACTGATAGCTTATTGCTTTATTTTTTGTTTTTCTTATTTATATTTTTGCTGTTGTTATTTTCCTGTAAATATGTTAATGCTTATTTTATGTATATATATGTCTTACTCTATGACAAATTAGAGGAGTTGTTAGAGTATCAGACTGACATTTGTTCTGGCTCTTGCCACTCTGAGTTCAATTCCTGTTAAATAAGTCTCAAGGTCTAGAGAGGTTTTAGAAAGGAGGATTAAATATTAAAGCCCGAGGAGTTTGTTTTTATTTTAAATGTGAGGCGAATATAAATATATCACGGCTTAGGGGGCTTTTAGAAATTTAGATTAAATGTTAGTACTTAGCGGGTATTTAGAAGTGATAAATAAGTGTTAATGTCTTGAGGGTTTTTTTAATATTTCTCTGAAGATTCAGTATTATACTTATTTTAATTGAATTAATGACTGAAATATTAAAAATACTGTAAATTTAAATGCAGCATATTCTGTTGTACATGTGACCAAACTTGTGGGATTATATATTGCCTTTCATCTTTCCAGAATTGATAAAAAAATTTTTTAATTCCAATCCAGAGCAGTGAATTAGTAGAGCTGTATGAACATTAATCCTTTTGCATTAGATTACTCTGTCAAATGTAATATTTGTTCATTCTCATTGTTTGGAATTAATTATGCATTATCTGGTAGCTTCACGATTTCAATGGTGCAATTGTTTATTTTTGGAATGACACTTTAGGATAGATGTGAAAGGCTGGATCTGGCCAGGTTGAAAATACAAGAGGTAGAATACTCGAGCCTGATTTGGTCAGTTTGAGTATACAGCTGGTAGAATATTTGGGCCTGATGTGCTAATGCCACATTAAAAGCACTGGGCACACACTGTAAAGTGGTTGGCATTAGGAAGGGCATCCAGCCATAGAAACTAAGACTGAAACTTGATGCAGTTCTCTGGCTTGCCAGCTCTGGTCAAACTGTCCTACCCATGCCAGTATGGTAAACAGATGTTAAAGGAGGAGGAGGAGGATGGCCTTTGGGTTGAATACTAAAGGGTTAAATTGGATGCTTTGCAGTATTTGTTCTGGCTCTTTGTAGTCTGACTTCAATTCCTGAATTGTATCCTGAATTGCTGGTTGATTTAATTCATTGCCCAGTTTAACACCATCACCTTAGGCACCTTTAGCAGAGTCCGCTCTATTGCAATCATTGAGACCAGGTCTTCAGTTTGAGGATACCTTCCATCTTCTCTCCCTCTCACTAGTTTTAGAGTCCCTGTGAAGGGTTAAGGTACTGCCTTCTCTCCTGATTGGAATGGTTGTGTGGTAAGAAGTTCACTTCCCAACCACATGCTTTAGGGTTCAGTCCTACTGAATGGCAACTTGTGCAAGTGTCTTCCACTATAGCCTCAGGCCAACCAAAGCCTTCTAAGTAAATTTGGTAGATAAAAACTGAAAGAAGTCCATCATGTGTCTGTGTTTGTCCCCCCATCACTGCTTGACAACCAGTGTTGCTGTGTTTTTACATCTATGTAACTTAGCAATTCAGCAAAAGGGACTGATAAATAAGTATCAGGCTTGAAAAAAATAAATACTGTGGTCATTTCATTCAACTAAAATTCTTCAAATCAGCACCCCACCCCAAACTTGGTCAAAGTTTAATGACTAAAACAAATAAAAAATAAAAAATAAAAGCTTCTTAAAAAAATTATTTCTTTTTATTGAAATACAAATTAAATTTAATATTGTTTCATTATTTTACCCCAAAATATAGCATTTAATCATAAATATCCTATTATATATGATCTAGTAGTTAGAGTGTTGTACTCACAATCATTAAATTGTGGTTTCACTTCCTAGACTGGGTGGTGTGCTGTGTGTTCTTGAGCAAAACACCTAAGTTCACATTGCTCTGCGATCATTTCAACATCTGATGTGTGCACCTATATACAGACGATGTCAATCTTATGGAGGATGTGAGCTAATGTAGAACAGGTTGTTCAGTAGGAAATTGTGGAATCTTCATTCATCATTTAACGGCAGGAGAATCCATAATTATATATAAATTATATAAATACATGTGCGTGTGTATGGCCATGTGTATTTGTGTTTATAGATATAAAATAATATAATATATGATATGACAGAATCTGTGGATCTTTTTGAGTGAGATTACATTGCTATTCTAACAAATCATGTTTTACTCAAAGACGATTGTAGGTTGTTTGTGCACCTGTTGAGTGAATTACACAATCATGATGCAATCGCATGAAACGATTCATTGCTTCTCTGTCAATTGTATTGCATTACTCTATAATAGACTCTACCAACATAGCATTGAGTGTTTTCATCTCTTATATAAAGCAGTCATACTTATGTATGTGAGTGTGTACAGGGTAGAGGGTGGCAAAAGCAGTAGAGTGCCAAACAGTATACTTGTCTTTGTAGATTCTCATTTCAAATCCTACTCAAGTGGATTTTGCTTTTCTTTGCTCCAAGTGATATTAGTAACATAAGTACCAGTTTGCAAGTACTTGAGTTGATATTATCAACTATATTCTCCTGAACAGACTATTCCATCTTAGCTACAATTGAATGACTGACACAAACAATAATATATATATACGTATGTGTGTGTGTGTGGAGGTGCATGGCTTAGTGGCTAGGCTGTCAGCATCATTATTGTGAGATTGTTGTTTTGATTCCTGGACTGGGCAACGCGTTGTGTTCTTGTGCAAAACACTTCATTTCACGCTGCTCCAGTCCACTCAGCTGGCAAAAATGAGTAATGTTGTGATGGACTGGCATCCCGTCCAGCTGGGTAACACATGCCATAGAAACTGGGCCCATGAGCCTGGCTAGGCTTTAAAAAGGGAACATTTATTTTATATATATATAATGATAATTCAATTGTTTTTCAACTGTTTGATTTTATAATAATGGTTGTTAACATAGGCACAGGGTTACATATTTTGGAGGAAGCAGTCTAAGATTATTTGGTCCCAGGAGGATAAAAGGTGACAGTTTTATGAAAATCATATCATTAATACATTGAGTGTTTCATTTGTAATCACATCAATAACTTTGACTTGTTCAGTTATGCTAAATTTATATACATATCTATCTGAAATATCACATATTGCCAAAACGTATACATTAATTGGATAAAAATGGTTTATAAACATCCCTTTACATGAGGCACACTTTAGAATAAATAAAGATTATATATATATAGATAGATAGATATATAGATTTAAAATGAGGGTGAAAAATTGGATATTAATTTAATTAACATCAACTTAACACCAGTAGTCTAGCATGTTAAAATCTGAAAGTTCAGTAAATTGTATTATATACATATGATGTAATTTTTTTTTCTTCTTTTTTTGTATGGAAGACCAAGTTTTCCATACACCAGGTCTCTTCTATCCATATCACAATGTTATCCAAGGGAATGCAAGAGCTGATACAGCTTGCTCCCAGTGATGTTACAGGATAACTAAGAATGTAAAGGATAGAACAAATACCACAAGGTATTTTATCCAACACACAAACAATTCTGGCATAGTTCTTCATTTTAACAACTTTGGAAGGGTGAAAAGCAAAGTTGACCTTGATGGGATTTGAACACAGAACTGGAACAAGTACCACAAGGCATTTTGCCTGGCACTCTTATGATTCTGCCAATCTGCTTTATAAATTTTTATCTATAAATGTAGATGATTTGAATTACAGAAAATAATTAAATATTTATTTCTTTATTTAATATATCATACATAATTATCAATGCTATTTATTTAGAAATTAGGTTTGTATTTTTCACATTTAAAAAAAAGAAAACTGGTTTATACAAGTAAGACGTGAGCTCCATAATCTGCTTTGCAGGTGGACCTTTTAAGAAGACAGTGTAAAGCAATGGTTCTTAACCATTTTTTTTTACCTATGGACTCCTTTGATTCTTATTTTACTCTACTGGCCCCTCATAGCCATTCACTATTTTAAAAATCATATATTTTTGTTGTTAGTATTAAAGGCAGTGAGCTGGCAGAATTGTTAGCATGCCAGGCGAAATGCTTAGCAGTATTTTGTTTCCTGTTATGTTCTGAGTTCAGATTCCGCCGAGGTCAACATTGCCTTTCATCCTTTTGGGGTTGATGCGATCAACTTAATCCCTTTCCCCAAATTTGAGGCCTTGTGCTTCCAGTAGTAAGAATTATTATATTAGCATCATTTTATTAGTATTATTATTTTTCTATTTTTAGTAATAGACACAGGCATGGCTGCATGGTAGGAAGTTTGCTTCCTAACTACAAGGTTCCAGGTTCAGTCCCACTGTATGGCACCTTGAACAAGTGTCTTTTATTATGGCCTTGGGCTGACCAAAACCTTGTGAATGGATTTGGGAGACAGAAATTGAAAGAATCTAATTTTGTGTGTGTGTGTGTATATATATATATGTAAAGTTCAGCAAAATTTAAATTCAGATGAATATGGTACTTAAGTCAGACGCACTGGAATTTTGTATGGTATTATCCAAATAAATCCATGGGGTGATTATAATCAAAATAAGCAACAAGTATATCTTAGGTAATTTGGTACAATCATTTCAGGCTACTTCCTTTTATTAAACATAGAATATGTATTGTCCATTTGATGGAAGACTTCTATAAATGGCTGAAGATTGCTCAACATTTTAAAACTGATGTAATACTTACAATGTTTAATGAAATGAAGTAGCATGAAACGATCGTATCAAATTACCTAAGATTGTTGCTTATTTTGGTTATATATATATATATATATATAGGTGCAGGAGTGGCTGTGTGGTAAGTAGCTTGCTAACCAACCACATGGTTCCAGGTTCAGTCCCACTGCATGGCATCTTGGGCAAGTGTCTTCTGCTATAGTCCCGGGCCGACCAATGCCTTGTGAGTGGATTTGGTAGATGGAAACTGAAAGAAGCCTGTCGTATACATGTAAATATATATATGTGTGTGTTTGTGTGTCTGTGTTTGTCCCCCTAGCATTGCTTGACAACCAACGCTGGTGTGTTTACGTCCCTGTCACTTAGCGGTTTGGCAAAAGAGACCGATAAAATAAGTACTGGGCTTACAAAGAATAAGTCCCGGGGTTGATTTGATCGACTAAAGGCGTTGCTCAAGCATGGCCGCAGTCAAATGACTGAAACAAGTAAAAGAGTATATACCAGTATTGGTGTGTTAACATCCGCTTGAGCTAGTGGTTTGGCAAAAGAAAAATACTGGGGTTGATTAATTTGACAAAAAATTCATCAAGATGGTACCCCAGTATGGCTGCAGTCTGATGACTGAAACACACTAAACATAGAAATTATCAGGAATTGTATTTTAAAAAAAAATTTAATATTTGGTGTATTGTAGAAGTGTGAGCAATTTATTGAATATAAATTTTAAGAAAAAGTTGCATATGGGCCCTGCTTAAGAACCATTGATGTAGAGGAAACTCTTCAATGCTACCACTTGAAACTGTCTCCCTAGTGCTGGTAGTATGATAAAATGTACCCACTCTAAGTGCTAAGACATACTTAACAACTAAAGTTGGCTGGTTTGTCCTATTGTTGTGTGCTCTACTACATGATGTGAATCATTGAGTGATAACACCAGACTGGCCCAAGCCAGCATGAGAAAAATGTACATGAAATGAAAATGTTGATGATGATGTTGATTGTGATGATAATGTTTTTGTTTTGTTTTTTACACAGTGTATCCATGCATCCTGCAGCATGCAAGATTGTGTTGTAGAACATCATTTAGGAAAAAATATTGTATTTTATCAGAACTGCAACAGTCTATCAGGATGTGTAATTTAGCTTTTCTTTAAAATTATTTCCATTTTTTTTTTAAAGAAAAAGAATCTACATAATTTAATACAATTATATAAAAATTGAAACATTTTTTTAATAATGTTAAAAGTTTGAAAAATATATAATTGTATTAACAATAATTAATCTTGAAAATTTAGCCTGCATACATACTTGGCTGTAAAATTTATTGTTAATAGTCAACATACATATATATATATATATATATATATATATATACATATATGTATGTATTTCGTTTTTGGATTTGGTTTGCAAGATTCTTTATATGAGTTCGTGTGTTGAAGCATATTTTGTTGTCTCTTTTAGTGCCTTATTAATTAACACACTCACCGGTAAAATTTCTACTTATTTCTTATTTTTATTTTCTAAAATTTTCATTGCATGTTGCAACCTTTTCAATAGTCTTGACTATTGGAAATTTTACTGGTGAGTGTGTTAAATAATAAGGCATTAAAAGAGAATGACTCTCCCCAGACACAACAGTATAATATATATATATATATATATATATATATATATACTCATACATATGTATAATACCATATTCAAAAGAATATAAAATATAACACCTTGTATAGATATTTAGTTACATCTCCTTATATGTTGAGATTCCAATCCCATTGAGTGTTGACTTTGCTTGTTATCTCTTCAGTGTTCATTGAAGTACCTGTAATACCCCCAGGGTGTCTGATGCAACAGCTATATTTTCCTCCTCCTCTGATATTGAGTTTTTGTGTCTAAGTTAGAAATCATTTAAAATATAATTATTTGGAAAAAATCAATATGAATGTTCAGCAACCTGTATATACATATGTATAGATATGTGTGAGTGTGTGTACATATTTTTATCGTATATATATATATATATATATATATATGTGTGTGTTGTTGTTGTTGTTTAGCCCTAGGTAAACTGTTATTCTAACCTTGATCACCCCATCTTTGTAAGATACCTATGGCTGCATTACCCAAAGTATTCTCTCTTTATTTAGGATGGAATGGTGCACTTTTTTCTAGAAGGTTGTGTGACTTCATAATGACTCCCTCATTGGATCATGCGTGTGTTTGTGTGTGTATTTTATAAAAAAACCCAGTTTTGGTTCAGTTTATTCATTTTTTTTAGGGTGTTTCCTCATATTTCCATATGAAACCTTTGTTGTTCATATCCTGGTGATGGGGCTGAGATAGACTGAAAATATTGATAATAAATGAATGGGTTTAATTGTTCCAAAAGGACTTAAATGGAAATATGAAAAACCCCTAATAAAAATGATTAAACTGGAACATAGTTATGTTTTTAATTTAGATATTGAATTTTTGAGCTTGTCTGAACTCTAATTTATTTCTATTATATGCCTTTTGACTTACTTTTATATATATGTATATATGTAAAAAGAAAATATATATATTATATATATATAAATCAAAAATCAAATCACAGTAAAAACTGGAAATTGTAGTTGTGGCTGATGCCAGTGCTGCCTAACTGGCTCTTGTGCTGGTGGCACACAATAAGCACCATTCATGTATGGGTCATTGCCTGTGCCGCCTGACTGGCTCCCATGCCCGTGGCATGTAAAAAGTACCCACTACACTCTTGGAGTGGTTGGTGTCAGGAAAGGCATCCAGCTGTAGAAACATTACCAGATCAAATTGGAGCCTGCTGCAGCCTCCTGGCTTGCCAGTCCCCAGTCAAACTGTCCAATCCATGCCAGCATGGAAAACGGACCTTAAACGATGATGATGAATGTATATGTACACTCATGTATATGTACACTCCTGTATATGTGTGCATGCTATATTATATATAGTGAAATCTATTTATTGTGATCATTTTTAGATAAAGCCTTTTAGGTAACAATATCTGGCTGATAACAATAAACAGAGGGTACAACTATATCATGAACATGTTTGGGATTCACTAATTTTGATAATGGTGACTGTATGATTACATTATCCATGGTTATAAGCTGCTTCCACTCTGCTTCTTTCTTTTTCTTTTTCCTTGATGCATAATACAAAATATTTTCAAAATATAATAATACAAAATATTTTCCACTCTGCTTCTGCATAATACAAAATATTTTCTCAATACAATTGCCTCTGTCATTTCAACTACAAATTTAAATATTGTAAATTATGGCTTAGTATATATATAAGTGTTTTTGACTCTCTCTCTCTATTTATTTGTATTTTCATGTGTGTATGTTTGTTTTTGACTCTGTGTGTATCTGCCAGCCTATGTTTGTGTTTGGCTGCTTGTGTTTGTCTGTGTGTTTGACTATGTGCATATTTAACTTTGTGTGTTTATGTTTAGGTATGTTTGTGTAAGTGTATTAGTGTGTATTTCTCTCTATGTTTAACTGAGTGTTTATATAAGTGTATGCTATACAGTGTGTGTATGCATGTCTGTCTGTCTGTCTGCATGTTTGTGTGAGTATGACTATTTGTGATTAGGTGTATGTGTGAGTACATATTTATCTATGTGTGTGTTTTTGAGTATGCGTATATGTGTTTCCTTCTATGTTTGCCTGAGTGTTTGTACAGATGAGTTTTACTCTCTGTGTAATGTTGTGTGTGTGTATATATATGATTTATAAGAGTGTGTGCATATATGCTTATGTTAGTGTTTGTGTATATATGTTTATGTTAGTGTTATATATGTTATGTTATGTTTATGTTAGTAACATAAACATATATACACACACTCTTGTGTGATTTATAAGAGTATGTTAATATATATATAAACATTACCGTTACTTAGCGGTTCGGCAAAAGAGACCGATAGAATAAGTACTGGGCTTACAAAAGAATAAGTCCCGGGGTCGATTTGCTCGACTAAAGGCGGTGCTCCAGCATGGCCGCAGTCAAATGACTGAAACAAGTAAAAGAGTAAAAGAGTATATATATACACACTCTTGTGTGTATATATGATTTATGATTTATAAGAGTATGTTAATATATATGATTTGTATATGATTTATAAGAGTATGTTAATATATATATAAACATATATATATATATACACACTCTTGTGTGTATATATATGATTTATAAGAGTATGTTAATATATATATGATTTATAAGAGTATATTCATATATATATATAAACATATATACACACACCCTTGTGTGTATATATATATATGATTTATAAGAGGATGTTAATATATATATAAACATATATACACACACTCTTGTGTGTATATATATGATTTATAAGAGGATGTTAATATATATATAAACATATATACACACACTCTTGTGTGTATATATATGATTTATAAGAGGATGTTCATATATATATATATATATATAAACATATATACACACACTCTTGTGTGTATATATATGATTTATAAGAGTATGTGTATATATGTTTATGTTAGTGTTAGTGTATATATGTTTATGTTAGTGTTATATATGTTATGTTATGTTTATGTTAGTAACATAAACATATATACACACACTCTTATTATTGTGTGTATTAGTGATACCAGATTATCATTTTAGAATTGTTTTATATGTAATAAAGGGCAATCATTAACAGTAATAAGCTTCCAGCTGACTATTACAATTGCAAGTAAAGACTTGTCAAATCACTTAACACCTCTCGCTTGCAATATGTTTCATATGCTGGGGGGGGGGGATATTCTTTGTTTTTACACTGAAGGACATATTGAAGTGAAAAAAAGAAATGATTTGAGTAAATAAGTTGATTAACAGACGTTATTAACTGGACTGTGATAAAAGGTAACCTGAAGACCCAGTTTTCAGCAACACGATAGTGCCAATGATAAATAAAAATAAGTAGAGATGATGGAATAAGGATGGTACAGATTTGATGTAGAATAATTTGTATGCTGAGTGCTGGTCTTCATCCTGTGCCACATGTACGGAGAACTTCCTGTAAACACTAGCTATTTGCATGTTGACTGAGCAGCTACAATTAAAATGCCTTATAACGTGTGTGGCACAAACAAAGAAACAAAATAAACCCTTTAAATCGAGTCTCTGAATGGAATTTTCTTCTGTATATTACAGTCCTTTAAAAAATTTTAAATCTTAATAAGAGTATAAATGTAATAATTATTGCCAAATATTATTAGATGAGAAGTGTAATAACATTTTGACTATATATGTAAGCATTTTCAAGAATTCTGGCTGCAAGTGGTAGATGCATGCTTCAAGCCCCATTAGCAGGACTGTTTTTCTTTTCTGTCTCAAATATATTGTATGCGCACACACACATACGTATGTGGAAAGGGGTGTTTTTTGACAAACCTGTGGTTGTTTCATCTGTGACTCTTCTTTTCCTTATTTTCTGTTATAGTTTATCTTAGACTTAACATTATCCAACGCCGTCATTTCTTTGTTTGTTTGGGGTTTTCTCTTTTGCTTTTTTTGGATCTTTTCAGTTTGAACGGCAGTTTTTAACATAATTTCTAGGTAACTAAAAAATTTTAAACTTCGTATACTGGTAGAATGTGTTTATAAAACATCTTTTTCTCTTGGCTTTACTGAGAAAATCCTATAGTTTGTAAGATATTTGTTGTTTTTTCTCTTCAATTTCTGCAATTTCAACCAATCAATGAGGTAAAAAATATTCTGTGCCGTATGAATATGTCCCTCGTTTAAGAAACAGATTGGGTTTATTTACATTTCTGAAGAAAAAAAGATACCCTTCCCCCACCCCTAATCCTAAAACAGATTGAAATGCAATAGATTGATACTAGGGTCATAATTATGGGTGATAATTTCATATGATACCGCTAGAAAAAGTTGCCATTCAAACAGAAAAGATCCCTTTTTTTTATATATTTATACAATATGATTCGAAGAAGATTTAGTTACTATTCCAGCAGGTTAAGCAACCACAAAGAGCAGGGAATCAGCAACTTCCCTCATATATATACAGGGTGGGCCAAAAGTCACACACAAAATAAGTTCAATATGCTCCGGAATTGTCAAGGACTTGCTTCAATTTTTCTAAAATTGAATAAAATTTATAAAATAATGATGAATACGCACGTACTTGTGCATGATGAACAAAATTAATAGTAGTAATATTAAGGTAATTAGGTGCAGGTGTAACTCTGTGGTAAGAAGTTTGATAGGCGGCGAGCTGGCAGAAATGTTAGCATGCCGGGCGAAATGCCTAGCGGTATTTCGTCTGTCTTTACGTTCTGAGTTCAAATTCCACCGAGGTCGACTTTGCCTTTCATCCTTTCGGGGTCGATAAATTAAGTACCAGTTACGCATTGGGGGCTGATGTAATCGACTTAATCCGTTTGTCTGTCCTTGTTTGTCCCCTCTGTGTTTAGCTCCTTGCAGTTAGTAAAGAAATAGGTAAGAAGTTTGCTTCCCAGCCACATGGTTCTGGGTTCAGTCCTGCTGCATGGCAGCTTTGGCAAATGTCTTCTATTATAGCCTCAGGCCAAGCCTTGTGAATGGATTTCGCAAGACAGAAACTGAAAGAAGCCTGTCATGTGTGTATATCTTTGTGTCTTAGTCCCCCACCACTGCTTGACAACCGGTGCTGGTATGTTTATGTCCCATAACTTAACGGTTCAGCAAAGAGACCAATAGAATAAGTACCAGACTTAAAAACAAAAACAAAAAAAATAAGTACTGGTGATCGATTCATCTGACTAAAAATTCAAGGCGGTGCCCCAGCATGGCCTCAGTCGAATGATTGAAACATATAAAAGAGATAATGTGAATAAAATGTCAAATGTTTTGGTGTGTGACTTTTGGCCCACTCTATATTATATCATTTTATTTATAAACATTTCCCCATGTATTCCTTACTTCCATCACTGACAATGCTTCTATAATCAAAAGTTAAGTCATGACAAACTATCAAAAAGCCATCAGCTGCACTATCACCCTTCCTACCATCTTTTAAACATGGAAAACTTTTTAGTAAAAATCTGAGGCCCTCACAGTACACCTCAGTAGCCCACATCTTGCTGACCTCTGATTTAGAGGTACCCTCTTTAGCTCAGGCTTCCATTAACACAGGTGTACCCTTATTTTCTTTGGTAATTTTATTCTTTGTTACTTTATTACATAATGTCATCATCCACATTTATTTGTTAGAATTGGGGTGGTTTTCCCACTAAATTTTAGCAAAAAGGGCCGCTGTGAGTAATTAATTGCATATTACCGGATGCAGTTTTGTTTGTTTATTTCTAATGATTATATATCAGATATTAATTTTGTATCTATATCTTTTGACATGTATGTATATAGATACATATTTCTTTCCATTTACTCATATGTATTTATATATATATACATATATATATATATGTATGTATATATATGTTTATATACATATATATGTATGTATATATACATATGTATGTATATATACATATGTATGTATATATACATATATGTGTGTATATATACATATATGTGTGTATATATACATATATATGTGTGTATATATACATATATATGTGTGTATGTATATATATATATATGTGTGTGTGTGTATGTATATACATGTATGTGTATATATACATATATATTTATGTATATGAATATACATAAAGTAATGCCTCGCTTTACAAGACCCTGGGTTTACGAATTTTATTTTATGATAAATATAAAAGATTAAACAGCCATTTTGTGAGTGTGGCAACATCACTACATGTGACAACATTGGTCCTGATGCTTCTACACAGCAACAGTGTAAAAGGACGGCATAAAATTTCATTGCTTCTATGGGAAATTATTGCTCTGCTTTATGAGTTTTCGCTTTACGAGTGGTCTCTGGGAACAAACTAACTCATATATCGAGGCATTAGTAAATACAAATGTGTATACAATGCATATGTGATACACACACACACACAAACACATATTTAGGTATATGAATATACATACATATTAGTATATACAAATGTTTATAACGTATATATATATAATATAGACACACACATGCACATGTATATATATACACATACATGAAAATGTATATGTGTATGTGTGTACATATAGACACACAGATACTTTATACTCATCCGTCCTCGCATTATAAAGATTGGATTGCAACCCCAGCAATTTGCATGGCTACTTAGAAACTCCCTTCTTTGCTTATATATGAATAAATGCACTCAAATCTGTAAATTTCTTTTCCCAAAAGTTTTGTTGCTTCCCATTGCATGAGGTTTTGTTTGCTTGTTTGATTTTTGTTTTTTTACATCCATCATTAGAATTAAAATTAAAATTTTTTTTTAGTTCAAAAGTATTAAAACATTTTAATGTGCTTTATTCTCATTTCTAAAAATCTTTCTTATTTCAAGTATGAAGAGATATAAAGATAGTTTTTTTTTTTTTTGTCTTACTTAAATATTAATATTATTATTATTATTATGTAATAACTAGTTACATATTTAATGATATAGTGTTACATGCACACCAACTTTTGCCTTTTAAAAATTTCATTTTCAATATTTTTATAACATTTTACTTACAATAACAGTTTATATTTTATTTGTATTGTTTGCTATAAAAAACATCAATAAAAGATATTCTAATAAAAAATAAATAAAAAAGAGAAAGTGTTTTTCTTATTTTCTAATTTTTTGTGAGGTGTGGGCTTCAGGTTTTGACATACATGCAGTGTCATTCCTTTCCAATTTTCCATGAAAACATGTCCATCCCAAGGGAATTATTATTTGCTTGAAAAACAACTCAGGACTGGTGACAGAAAAGACATGCAACTGCAGAAAATCTGCCTCAAGGTATTCCTTCTGACCCATGCAAGCATGGAAAATGGACATTAAAACAATGGGGATGTCAACTATCCCAGCTTTTTGCATTTAGTTTACCCTGCTCTGGAGTTAGCATTTGCGAGGTGGATGAAATAAAAGAAAATTCAAAATTCCTTGCAAGTATAAGTCAGTGAAAATGGTATTTTCCCCATTTTTTCAATATTAAAAAATCTGCAAATTATGAATTGTAACAGATGGAGATTCTCTTTTAAAAAATACCTCAGTTTGTTTCTGTGCAGCTTAGTGAATAATTCTTAAAATAAATTTGACACTGTTTTGGATAAATTCGAAACAATTTCAAATTTATAACAGGTATGTTTACTGTGGGAAAATAATGGATGTTTACATAGCAGAAAAGTTGAAATTTTGTTTTTCCAACAGAATCTCTCAATTGAACTAATTTAATGTATTTTGGTGCAGCCAAGTAAATAATTTGGAAGAAATTTGATGTTAAGATTATTTGGAATGAGGAGGTGGTGAGCTGGCAGAATGGCTAGTTTTCTGAGCAAAATGCTTAACAGAATCTTGTCTGTCTTTATGTTCAGAGTTTAAATTCTGCCAAGACCAACTTTGCCTTTGAACCTTTAGGTGTCAATAAAATAAGTATCAACTGAGTACTGGAGTTGATGTAATTGACCTACTCCATTCCCCGAACTTGATGGTTTTGTACCAAAATTTGAAACCAATATTATTCAGAATGAGGCCAAACTGTAGATTTTCACATAAATGAAATTGAAGATGATTAGTTCTATCTAACAGCTGCAGAATCTCTTAAGAGAAATATTTTAGCATACTTGAACTCTACAAAGTGAAAAAATCTATTAAAATTTTGCATTCTAAGAAATACAGAATTTCTTAACCCTTCATCACCATATTTTTATGATATTTTTTGTTAATAATAATATAATGATAATAATATAGTTTGCTAATTGTAACAATTGATTTTGAAAATAATCATGAATTTGGAGAGATTTAATAAAATAGCTAACGTTTTCATTCTTAAATTGATGATTAGGGCAGCAAGCTGGCAGAATCAAAATGCTTACCGATATTTCTTCAAACTCTTCATATTCTGAGTTCAAATTATATAAGGGTTTTGTTATCTGCCTCAGCGGAAGTGCCTTTTCTCCCAACTTGTTCAATTACTAGTCTGCAGTAAAAGTCCCCATCCACAGTTCAGCTTTTGCAAACTCATGGGCAATGCCCTACAATATGGTCATATAGTGGTAAACATTTGATGAATTGAGTCTATAAACAATTTTCTGCTTCCAACCATGCCTGTGTGGTTGTTCGCTTTGCAAGCATGTGGTTCTGTTTCAATTCTCTATGCAGCCCTTTGGGCAAATGTCTTCTGTCATAGTTTTAGGTTGGTTATTGCCTTATTAAGGAAATTTGGTGGAGAGAAACTGTTTGGAAAGCTGTTGTGTGTATTTGTGTGTGAGTATCTATCTATCTATCTATCTATCTATCTATCTATCTATCTATCTATCTATCTATCTACCTATCTATGTATGTATGTATGTATGTATGTATGTATGTATGTATGTATGTATCTATCTATCTATCTATCTATCTATCTATCTATCTGTCTGTGTGTCCGTCTATCTGTCTGCCTGCTTGCCTACTGTCTGTCTGTAGAGATAGTTAAATAGACAGACAGATGGGCAGATAGATTCATTGAAACTCACACACAGCGCACATACATACATTCATACATACACGCATGCTTACAAAGCGTCTGTTCATATTCATGGTCAGATGTTAAGAAAATATCGAAAACTACCAAGTAGTTCATTGACTAAACAACTCAAATTTTCATTCCTGTGTTTTCCTTGTCTTGCTTTGGCCCATTCTTCTCCAGATCTGACTACAACCGATTTCTTCTAGAAAGAGAGAGATAGAAGTAAAAAAGAGAAAGGAGGATAAGGAAGAGAAATGACCTCAGGATTGGCCATTACTTGATTCGAACTCAGAAAGCAAAAAAGCAGAAAAAACATGAAGTATTTTTATCTGATGATCTAATGATTTGCCAGTTTGCTGCCTTATTCACGTTTATCATCCATGATAACATATTCTTCCTAAATCTGATTAGTTATGTAAGCTACTAGTGCTCAATGACCAATTAAATAAGTGTTTGGTTCTAAACCTACTCCACCAATTCTGACACTTTTAGCATCTAGAAATAACATTCTGCTGGTCATAACATATGTATGATTTTGTTTTTGGATTTGGTTTGCAAGATTCTTTATATGAAGGAAAATAAAAATAAGAAAAAAAGTGGAAATTTTACCGGTGAGTGTGTTACATTGTAAGGCACAAAAAGAAAATGCCTCTCCCCAGACACAACAGCATATGTATGATTGTTACACTTTAAAAGGTAAATAACCTTGTATTGGCTTTGATTGTTATTTATATTTCTTGTACCTGGACAGAATGACAGCAAAACAGCCAAGAAGGAAGAAAAGGTAACAAGTTTTAGTATGAGAGAAGTAATGATCAGAGATAGGAGAAAATAAAACAAGGAAGAGTTATGTTAATGTTTATTATATTGTTATAAACACAATAAGTTAGTTATCTAAATCAAGATTTTTCAGTAACACCAATCTGGTATTGAGTTAATTATCATATTTACACAACTCTGGGTGTAGAATTTTTTTTTAGGCCTATTTTTGCAGTGAAAGGTGTAGTGACCATTTTGGAAGTCTTCAGCACGCATGTGCAGAGTTGGATTCTTCCGGGAGGCCTGCTAGACATTCCCTCATGCGCATGCGCAGAGAACTAGCAGCAGCAAAACTTCCCGCGTATTGCTCTCTCTCAAAGCTGACAGTCAAACAGAATGGATGCGCTCTCACAGCTATCCCAAGCTGCCACCACATGGCGATGCTACACTATGCTGGAACGAGACAGGATTTGGTTCACACCACTTAACTACTGTGACTAGCTCCATGGCTACCAATTCACCCTGAAGGAAATATATATATATATATCACGTAATCACGTGACCGCCCAGACCATCAGATGTTGTTACACATCGCTAGTCACAATGTGTACGCATTGTTTTAGCCTTTGAATGACGCCACCCCACTGGCTAAGCGAGCAGGCCAACAGAAGAAAGAGTGAAAGAAAGAGTGGTGAAAGAGTACAGCAAGGATCACCACCCCTTGCCAGAGCCTCGTGGAGCTTTAGGTGTTTTCGCTCAATAAACACACACAACGATCCTACGACTGCGAGTCCGCTGCCCTAACCACTGGGCCATTGCGCCTCCACATATATATATGTCTGCTCGGGACTTGGTGTTTGCTTTTTCCGTGGGTAGGAGTGAGTATTTCACTTATATCTCGCGTATTTGCCGCTGAAGAGGAGAAAATTCTTATGAATTAACTCCGAAATTGGTCCAATACGGTAATAACAAATTTTTTAGAAATTTCTATTGGTTTGTTTCGAGACGCATAAATTATAATGGTTAATTGACAATTTCTGTCTTTTTTTCAGCATATTTGGCATTAGAATTTTTCTTTTGCCCTTATATTGTAAATTATTTATAAATTTAACCTTTAAAGGTATTTTTTGATATGCTGGCCATTGATGAAATTTTTTTTCCCGAAAAAAAATTTTATCCAACATTAATTATATATATATATATATATATATATATATATTTATCATATTGGTCAGTAGTACATATATCTGAAAAAGAAGCACACTCTAAAGCATTAGAGTAAGAATATTTAGAATGTTCTTTATTATGACTGTTCAAAAAGTGACCACTGGTTTTGCATCTGTAAAGTTCATAGCTGTATAGGTATTAAACCAATGGTCACTCTTTGACTGGCCATAACAAACAACCTTCTAAATACACACACACACAAATACACACACACATTGTATCATACTCTTTTACTCTTTTAATTGTTTCAGTCAGTTGACTGCGGCCATGCTGGAGCACCGCCTTTAGTCGAGCAAATTGACCCAGGACTTATTCTTTGTAAGCCTAGTACTTATTCCTTGTAAGCCTAGTACTTATTCTATCATTCTCTTTTTGCCGAACCGCAAAGTCACGTGGGCGTAAACACACCAGCATCGGTTGTCAAGCAATGTTGGGGGGACAAACACAGACGCACAAACATACACACATATATATACATATATATATATATATATATATATATATATATATATATATATATATATATACGACGGACTTCTTTCAGTTTCCGTCTACCAAATCCACTCACAAGGCTTTGGTTGGCCCAAGGCTATAGTAGAAGACAGTTGCCCAAGGTGCCACACAGTGTGACTAAACAAGGAACCATGTGGTTGGTAAGCAAGCTACTTACCACACAGCCACTCCTGCGCCTATATCATATTATATCATATTACATCATATTTTGGTCAAGTCAGTCTCTTACTACTCTGAATTTCGCCAGTGGATGCACTGATCTTCAAGCAAATTATGACTCATAACTTGACCACAGCTTGGCTGAAGAACTTGTGAACCCAAAACCAAACTGACTTGACCAAAATAAAATTTAATACTGGGGTCGATTTTTCCGCCTTAGCCCTTCAGAGTGGTTCCTCAGCATGGCCGCAATGACTGAAACAAGTAAAAGGGGAAGGACGAAAGATATAGTCGTCCTCCAGTAGCAGACGATGAATGTAAACGCCTGATAGACTAGCAGATAATAACTAAGACAAAAACAAATGATCTACTGCATTCAATGTATCCTAACTTTCTATTTTTATTGATTTACTTCAAAGCTTTTTAGAATTCATTGAACCTTTAGTATTAGATATTTAAACGATGGTCTATTTTATATTATATAACGAACTCTCATACTTACTAATATAATGTATTTCTTAGTTTCGTAAAAGAAGCAGTTTTATTCAATACTATTCAGGAAATGACCCTTAAAAACAATTGTAAATGATTATTCTCGTTTATTTTTAAGCAAAATATGTTACTTTTACAATTTTGTTTTAACGATTTTACTTCTTTATTATTATAATTATTTTACGGACTTTATGACAATCTGCATAAGCGAACTGTCTGTATACATTTTAACATTCTCATATGTTCAATTATTTACGAGAAATGAAATGATTACAAAATTCAAAATTCATACAATAATTTTATATTTAAAATAATATCGTAATTTTTTCCAAAATATGTTTCATATATAAAGTTACAAAAAAAATTATTAAACTGAAAATAACATTTTCTTCGTACCTACTGTTTACTGTTGTTATCTCATAATGGCTACGTCGTGAGTGACTAATTAACCAACATTCTCTCACGTATTATCTGCTGTCCATGATGAATGCACGGGCACAGGTACTAGAATTGGTAAGTCGATAATGTCCTATCCATAAACATCGTAGTTTTTCTTTTTGATCACATTTATTTAAGTCATCTCTTAACGTTTCTATATATTATGTCTTCCAATTCTGATGACTAGTTTTTGTTTCCAGTCTGAGTCATTCCAATATTAGTTCTATTACCAACCACTGCGAATAGTGACGAGATCGGTTTCTTTTATCATCTTCTTCGAGTATATGGGACCTGGACATAGAACAATGAATTATTTAAAACCATTGCTGCGTGTAGGTAAAACAACTGCGACTAAACACCTATTCTGGAAGAAAGGTGTTCAAATTTTCCTTAGCGTTACTACCCTGTTTTATATCGAAGACTATATTATTTAATGTAAACTATCTTTTCTTTAAATGTGACCTATAAGAGATTTCGCAAAGATTTCTAGCAGATCGAGCGACCACAGTGATTTCGTATTGTTCGGAAAATCGCATGTGTATTGATTAGAGAAATCGGATTGTGCTTATTGAACTGAATGACTCTAGGTTGCGGGGACTGATAGTGTTTAAAACTGTCAGTGATAAAAACGATCGATTTATAATTTAAAATATCATTACATTTTTATTTCAATTTATCTCATAATCTCTACAAAAACACAAGGCTCCCGTGTTGACAAGTTTCTTGTATAATTTTGGGCATCACTGTATATTGAGTGTTACCACTAACACTTTTCAGAGTACTATTTAGTACATACTAAACTAAACTTCATCGTTAACACGGAAGGCTATTACAAAAAAAAAAAAAAAAAGGGAATATTACAAGGATTGATGCCACATTAGTTAATTTGTAATGCTGCCAGGCTACACACACTAATTCCTGTAACGTTTCTGCCAGCTCGCCGCTCTACACACACTAATTCCTAGAGTTTTGTTGTTGTTTAGCCCCCCAACTCAGATTTGATCAAGTAGACCCATGATCAATGGCATTCCAACGATGACATGTCACTTTTGTCGTTGGTTCAATTAATTCAGGACTGCATTATAAAACGGCAATTTGTGATATGAAGGTGAGTTGGCTGCTGTTTCTAACAAGTCGAGTAACCACGTAGAGGCTTCCTCACTGGTTCAAGCAACTAGAAATATATTTTCGTGATACTGACTTTAGACTTTTGTGTGATGAACTGTCTATAGACACAGGTGCAGTGGGGTACTCGAAAGAGATTCAAAAGTATACTGAAAATTATTGTGTCACATTGATTGTTATTAATAGTCAACAATAGTCTCAGACCAAGACACATGTCATCTCACAGGCCATCATCCTCTTCAAGAATTCATGCACAACTGATGTAGGGAGAAGAGAACAAGTTTATTTTAATTGCAGAAGCTTTGTAAACCAGTCACACTTTTACCTAGTGTAGTTGTAGGACATGCTCTTGTATATGCCACCTGATTCACTAGCATGCTTGATGGAAGTCAATTCTTTTTATCCCATACCTAAACAACTTTTTCCATAGTAGTATAGTTTTTAGAGAATAGACCAAACTGCTTTGTGTTATTAGTTGGTGTGAAAATCTAGATTAAGCCCTGAGCTTCTGAAATGTTGCTAGGCATTCCACAGTATAATGGAAGGCAAGGTTTATGATATGAGAAGAATATCGTCTCCTTCCATCATCTTTTTGTTGTTCATGTAGTTCAGGCTTCCGACAGGCGAAGAGAGAAGACTTCAAGTACAAATGCTATTTACAACTAGTTTATTTACAGGTTTTACAGGATAGGTGAAGTGTGCTGCTCTCATCAACCATCTTAAGCTCTGTGTGTTGTGTAGTAGCTCCATTAACCTACAAACAGGACCAGCCAGTGATGGTGTTCACAAAGTGGTGCCAAAAAGAGAGAGGTCTAAATCAGGTTTTCCCTTTATATAGTTTTCCATCGCGAACCTCATTGTGATCTCGCACATGGCAAATGGATGCAGGTGAGGTCTCGCTTCAGTCTCGAAGGTGGCAATGGTTGCCGCAAGATCTCATCCAATATGGCGCTGGCTGCTTGTGCCGCCACAACAGTTTCCTATCAGTTGGACAATGTGGCCATTGATATTTCAACCTATTCATTCTATGGAGAATTGTTGCTAGGCAAGAGCACATTCTTGGAGAAATTCTGGACAGCAGTGAAAATCAACTGAATGACCTATTTTGGAAGACTTCCAGCTTGAGGATTATGGCAAGTGGGTTGACCCACATTCTGAAAGTGGCCAGCTGGCAGAATCATCAGCAAGATGTTCAGTGGCATTTCTTCTGGCTCTTTACATTCTGAGTTCAAATTTTACTGAAGTCAACTTTGCTTTTCATCCTTTGAAGTACCTATTCAGTACTGGGGTCAATGTGGTTGACTAAACCCCAACCCCTAAAAAAAAATTACTGGCTTTGTGCCAAAAGTTGAAGCTGTTACTATTACTGTTACTAAGGTGGTGAGCTGGCACAATTGTTAACACACTGGGCAAAATACTTAGCGGCATTTGTCCATCTTATATTCTAAGTTTACCTTCTGCTGGGGTCAACATTACCAGTTGAGTACTGGGGCCAATGTAACTGACATATTCCCTCCCCCGAAATTGCTGGTCTTGTGCTAAAATTTGAAACCATTATTATTATTACTATCTCAAGTTTCATTTCATTATAAATGTATTTTTCAATATTTTCTCCTTTTTTTTTTAATATTTCAGAAAGTTGAGGGTCGTCAGATAGAAGAAGCTGTTGCCAGTAAGTACATTCATCATTCAGAGCACATTAGTGGTTTTATATTGTGTTTGTTAACCCCAATTCACTCCTTATCAAACAGTTCTATAAACAAAGACATTCCATCTAGTTTTTTTGATGGATAACTAAAACTACACATTAGCCAATATGCCTTCCTCTCTCTTTTAAGATGGCAGGGTATGATTTAGGTGAAATTTGGCTAGTGTTTCTAATAGTGTCTCATTTAAAGTGCCAAACTTAATGTTGCAGGGATGATATGTGTGATTGTATGTGTGTGTGTATATATATATATATACATATATATATGGTTTGAAATGGTATTAAAAAACAAAAGACAGAGACAGGTAAGAGACAACTAGTAAGGTGTATTATTAGTTTCACTCTCAGAACAAACAGAGGAGTATTTGATGCTTCAAGCCTATGCTCTTCTATAGAAAGGAATGAGGAAAGAAAAAAAAAGTATTTGGATCAATGGATGCACATATTGAATATATGTATATACCAAAACTCTATAATTATAAGCATAATTATAATTATAGAATTTCGGTATAAGGTTACTGATAATGGTTCTTTTAACATACCAAACTACTTGGTAAAATTATTAATTATTAATTAATTTTACCCTTTATTATTATTGATTATATATATATATGTGTGTGTGTGTTAGAAGGATTGGAGGTGATGTACAGATTTAATGCATCAGATTTCTGATGAAACTACAGGAGTGAAAGCGCTAATATGAAGAAATAATATGTGATATGTAAATAAATATATATTTTTACAACCATCCAGCATTCTGAACACCTTTTTTCTTTCATATATATATATATATATATATACACATACATATATGGTGTCACGCAACTGGCACATAGAGGCATCCATTACACTCTCAAAGTGGTTGGCATTAGGAAGGGCACTCATCATGCCAAATCAGACTGGAGTCTGGTGCAACCCCTCAGCTTACCAATCCTGGTCAAACCATCCAACTTATGCCAGCATGGACAATGGACATTAAATGATGATGATGTATATATTTGCAATAATTATGATAATAGAGAATGTGGAGACTGGTACATCTTCAAAATTTATTTTACAGTGTTATACAGCATATTTTTATAGTTATATTGACCTGCACATGTTGTCACTATACAGAAGTAAATTTTGAGGATGTACCAGTCTCGATATTCTCTGTTGTTATAATTATTGCAAATATATACTCTCCAGAGATAATACTACCATCCAGTGAAGTGAACATGGAATTATCCATTGGAGGAATTTATAGCATGAGTGACAATTCCTAGTAGTCATAGATGTTAAATACTAATCAGTTCAGTTAACCATAACCTGGAACATAACTGAGAGCTACCACAGTATCCGCCCAGATAATATATCCCTCTAAACTCACACACATATATTTATATATATGTGTGTGTGTGTATGTGTGCATATGTATGTATATATATGTATATATAGTTAATCCAAACAAGAAAACACAAAAAAGCACAACAACGCAAGGACGTGGAACAAATATAGTATTATTGGACGCTCAGGAAAGAAGGAGGGATTAACGTTTTGAGCGGAGCTCTTCGTCGGAAACAGAAGGGAAGACAGAGGAAAAAAAATCGCCAACGGTACACACGAGGTCACATTTTGAAAAGTATATATACACACGAGGTCACATTTTGAAAGTATATATGTATATATACTTTCATTTGTTTCTGTCATTGGACTGCGGCCATGCTGGGGCACCATTTTGAAGACATATTTGTCCGGTACTTCTGTTGGTCTCTTTTTTTTTTACAGACAATAGAGCAAGAAGCACTCCACACAAACGCAGGTTTGTGAGATGGTTGTGATCTGTTAACAGTTTCGAGTAGGAACTGGAAAAAGAAGTATAAACATGCAATATATATGTGCACACTGAATTCACAAGATGGAAGTGAAGAATAAAAACGCAACATCAAACAAGTTATATGATGGTCTACATGCCACATCTGACACCACTTTCATGCAGCTTTGCTGCAATTTTCTTGTTTGCTGAGTAGGTACATAAACAAACCCACACTGGTTGTCAAGCAATAAGAGGCAAACACACACACACACATACACATATAATGGATCCTGCACAGTTTCTTATTTCTTTATTGCAACAAGGTGCTAAACATAGAGAGGACAAAATAGGACAGACAAAGGGATTAAGTTGATTACATTAACCCCCAGTGTGTAACTGGTACTTCATTTATCGACCCCGAAAGGATGAAAGGCAAAGTCAACCTCGGCGGAATTTGAACTCACAACGTAACGGCAGATGAAATACCATTATGCATTTCACCCAGCACGCTAACGATTTTGCCAGCTTGCCGCCTTATTGCACAGTTTCTCTTTACCAAATTCACTCACAATGCGTTGGTCAGCTCAGGGCTATAATCCCACTGCATGTTACTTTGAACAAGTGCCACATTCTGTGACTGAACTCAAAACCACATGGTTACAATGTGGACTTCTTAACCACACAGCTATGCCTATGATTGTGTATTTCAGTCATCAACATATATTGTCTGAAGATGTACATATTGGCAAGTAAGCCGATAAACCTGTGCTTTCAAACAGAAATATCATCATCATCGTTTAACGTCCGTTTTCCGCGCTAGCACAGGTTGGACGGTTCGACCAGGGTCTGGGAAGCCAGGGGCTGCACCAGGCTCCAGTCTGATCTGGCAGTGTTTCTACAGCTGGATGCCCTTCCTAACGCCAACCACTCTGCAAGTGTAGTGGGTGCTTTTTACGTGCCACCTGCACAGGTGCCAGGGTGGTCTGGCATTGGCCACGATCGGTTGGTGCTTTTAACGTGCCACCGGCACGGAAGCCAGCCAAGGCGGCGCTGGCATCGGCCATGTTCGGATGGTGCTTTTTATGTGCCACCGGCACATCATTATTGTTTAACATCCGTTTTCTGTGCTGGCATGGGTTGGATGGTTTGACAGGAGCTGGCCAGTCAGAGAACTGCACCAATATCCAATCGTTTCTGTTTTGGCATGATTTCTACAGCTGGATGCTGTTCCTAACACCAACCACATTACAGAGTATACTGGATGCTTTTTACATGGCACCAGCATGAGTGTTTTCTATGTGGCACTGACAATGAGTGCTTATCATGTGGCACTGGAACAGGTGCTTTTTATGTGGCACTGGCACAGGTGATTTTGACATGGCACTGAAATGAGCTATTTATTTTCCATTAGTTGCACAGGTGTATGGCTCAGTGGTTAGAGTTTCGAGTTTACAATCGTGAGGTTGTGAGTTCGAATCCCAGACCGGGCTGCGTATTGTGTTCTTGAGCAAGACACTTTATTTCATGTTGCTCCAGTTCACTAAACTATAGAAATGAGTTGCGACGTCACAGGTACCAAGCTGTATCGGCCTTTGCCTTTCCCTTGGATAACATCGGTGGCGTGGAGAGGGGAGGCCAGTATGCATGGGTGACTGCTGTGGTCTTTCATAAACAACCTTGCCCGGACTTGTGCCTGGGAGGCTACTTTCTAGGTGCAATCCCACGGTCAGTTATGACTGAAGGGGGTCTCAGCAGTGCGCACAGACATGTCTTTGGTCTTTCTTGCCACCAGAAATGCTCAATGGAAATCTATGCTGAATGATGCTACTGCTCACAAAATACATGATATAAAATAAATAAAATATGTAGAACAGATTTGCATCTATTCTACTCAAAGCTGTGCATTTGTAAGGTGAAGCATATCTGATGTTGTCCCCTGTACTTGCCTAAAAATTGAAATTACTATTAGTCTTTAACTAATCTTTCTTTTTTACAAGGAAAATATTTATCTTTTACTTGTTTCAGTTATGAGACTGTAGCCATTTTTTTGTCGATGAATCAACCCAATACTTATTTTGTTTTTAATCCTGGTACTTTTTTCTATTGGACTCTTTTGCCTACCTGCTAAGTCATGGAGATGTAAACTCACCAATGCCAGTCATCAAGCAGTGGTGTGGGACAAAAACACACACTCACACACACATATGGAAGGCTTCTTTCAGTTTCTATTTACCAAATTCACTCACAAGGCTTTGGTCAGCCAGAGGCTATCATAGAAAACACTTGCCCAAGGTGTCATGCAGTGGGGCTGAACCCAGAACCACATGTTCAAGAAGCAAGCTTCTTACCACACAGCCATGCCTTAACCTATATTTAATTCTTTGGTATTAACAACACCAAAGCTGGCATCGGTGCCTGACAAATTCTGTGACTCATTGGGCTCTGTCAAACCATCTAACCCATGCCAGCAAGGAAAACGGACGTTAAATGGTGATGATGATGATTGACTACTATAATTATTTTAGTTCACTTTATAATTGCTTATGTATTGACTATGTTAGCACTAACTTAGCTATTGCTATATATTTTAAAGAAATTTCAGCATGGAAGGTGTTTTATAAGCCACATGATCTCAGATCAGGTCACTTGCTATGCAAGTACCTCTCTGTAATTTAAGAAATTTGTTCACAAGCAATTATAATAAAGAACATTGAATTATGTTTATATTGATATTTAGCATATTTTGATAATGTGTTATATTTTCTTGCAGGCATTTTTCATGCTTTACTTTTCCATAGAACATTAGGAAAAGTAAGTATTTTCTTTTATTTATGATCAATAAATCTTCTTTCTCCTTTAAAATAATATATCATCATCAGCAAAAAAAAAAACGAAGAGAAAAATGTTGTTTTTCATTCTTTGCTTTAATATAAGTGATGCATTATTGAAGTTAGAAAATAGATTATTAATTATTGTTGATACAAAAGAAAATTATACAAACGCTTTGTTTTCTTGGGGTTGTTTTTTCATTAAAATAATATTATCTACAAGAAAAATGTGTTTCTTTTTCATTCCTTGCATTAATTAATATCAATGAAGTATTAAAGTTAGAAAATGGGTTATTAATTATTGTCGATAAAAAGGCAAAATAAACACTTTGCTTTCTTGATTGTTTTAATTTCCAGTTTCATGATATAATTACCCATTATTTGTCTGTTATAAAAGGAAATTCATATCTTGCATTATATAATATGTATGTGTGTGTGTGTGTATGTACATATATGTGTTTATATATATATATAAAAGTAGATAAATGGTACAAGGCACCAATATTTACTGGAAAGTAACAATCGTAATAAATACGACGCTATTGTATAACTTCACTGCGTATATACTGGCAAAGACGCGTGTGTGCAACAAACATGAAAAAAATTTGTCTTACCTCTAGGAAGAACATTCGATAAATGGACAACCTAGAATCGGATAATGCAGGACCGGTTTCTAACTCTTCAAATACGTTTGACAACGTAAATTTGATTAGTCTTCATCAGCTGCATTTACCTAGACAAGATTTCAAATGTTGCCACATCAATGCCAGTATACTCATCTGAACGCCAAAACGTTAACAGAACGAGAACAGTGAAGAAATTTCAATGAAAATAATAATGCAATACAAATGTATTACTTTCCAGTAAAAGATAGCCCCATAAGGGTAAAATATATATTTATATATATATAAACATTCCAAATATTCTCCATTTGAGTTTCTTGGAATGATTATACACAATGTTGATGATGAGGATGGATCACATGTGGCATACATAAGGAGGTGTCTCTCACACACACTTTGTTCTAAAAAGATGTGCACCCATTACTTGAATGATAGTATGTGCACAATAACTTACTTATTTACAAATCCATGGGACTCTTCTAGACTTAGACAAAAAAAGCCTTGTCATTTTGTTAGTGATTAGCTTGAATTCTATGAAGAAGACTTAAATAAATATCAAAGAAAAATACACACACACATATGTTAGAGTTAGTTATGTGCCCTGCATAGTTGTGAAACTGAAGCTAGAATTGGTGAACATTTGGTCAGTTGTCCAACTCTTTATCAGTTCATAACCCCCATGTTATGGTACATAAGGGCCTAGAATTTAATGTTATATTTGTGTAGTGTCTTTTCCAGTTTATTAAAATTTAGAGATTGTTCCTTTTTCTTTAAGTCTAAAGAAATGTCTTATTGAATCTTCTCTTTGATTCATGCACTGAAAATCATGAACTCAAAATTAAAGTATTTTTTCTGTTTTATTTTCAGTTTACATGGCGAGAGGATGGATATTCAATTGGGACAGTTGGTATGACAGATATAGATTGCGATTTCATTGACTTTACATATGTAAGTATTGTATTGTTTTCATGTGTATCATCATCATTGTCACCGTCATCATTACCTTCCCTGCTTTTCTATACTTGTAATAGTTAGAAGGGCCTTCTCTTTCTCAGTGTCTCATCATTTGTTGTGATTCATTGTCATCTCATTTGTTAGCTTCAGACTCTTGAGATCAGCTTCCACCACTTCTTTCCATGTCTTCCTTGGGTCAGCCCAAGCCTTGTGAATAAAACTGGGTTGAAAGAACGTTTGTAATCCATTGATTGAACTGTCTTTATAATTCATAGGTCTAGCTTTGTCATGCAGTGCTATGCTGATTCTACCTTAGAATTACATTAAGAGTACAAGTTTCTGTGGAATATTCAGCCAGTTACACTAAAATTCAGAAAGTAAGTAGTTTTGTAAGTTGTAAGACGGGAACACTCATCATCAAAGTTGATAATGGGTATGTTGATTCATTTATATATGTTTATATATAGTTGTATAAATATGGGGATCTTTCACCTGTGTAACAAGTGATTCCAGTGCAATGAATATAAATGTTTTAAGAGCTGTTTTTTGAAGTCAAGGATGGAGGCTCTAGCTAAATGGCTGCACATAGTGTACACAGTGGAAAAGCCAGTAGCCATTGCCAGTCGGACATTAAATAATAATCATCATCATCGTTTAACGTCCGCTTTCCATGCTAGCATGGGTTGGACGATTTGACTGAGGACTGGCAAACCAGATGGCTGCACCAGGCTCCAATCTGATCTGACAGAGTTTCTACAGCTGGATGCCCTTCATAATGCCAACCACTCCGAGAGTGTAGTGGGTGCTTTTGTGTGCCACCGACACGAGGGCCAGTCAGGCAGTGAAAAACAAATATCATTCAGTAATCAGGTGAGTGCTCAAGTGGACAGAGTTTGGAATTCTAAGAATTAAGGCATCTGGATGGCTTCGAAGATTGCAAACATTAGAAAAACTTATCCATTGGAAAAGTAAATTGATTCAAAAGTAAATTGCTGATCAAGATAGGGAATCGAAACCCAATTTGTTAAAATTTTGGCTTGCTTTCTTATCATTTTTACACACACTTACAGAGTAAGGATTGAAAAGACTCATGACACTGAAGAATTTTCAAGAGATGCATTTGGTATCAAAGTGTAGAGGAATTATTAATGGCAAATTAAAACTCTTGTATTGTGAGCACAACGAAGGAAGATTTTCAATTTGACCACCTCATCATCTGAAGTGACTCTACAATAATAGAATGAAATCAACGTTAGCATGCTTGGCATTCTTTTGATTAACCAGTTTGGATGTAAACAGACAGAAAGGTTAGAATTCAGAACAGTGAAGGATGAAACTTCTGGTGTTCTGCTGCCCCATATAATTCCTACAACAATAACATTATGTGCTTGTGAAACTAAAATCTGTGTTTTGGAGAAGTTTGGAAAGTGTCAGTGTTGTTGTAAGGGAAAGAAACCAAAAAGTTTATGAGATTGGTATAACTTTTTTTAGTGGAGATGCAATGGCCCAGTGGTTAGGGCAGCGGACTCGCAGTCGGAGAATTGTGGTTTCAATCCCCAGACTGGGCGTTGTGTGTGTTTATTGAGCGAAAACACCTAAAAGCTCCACGAGGCTCCGGCAGGGGGTGGTGGTGACCCCTGTTGTACTCTTTTGCCACAACTTTCTCTCACTCTCTCATTCCTGTTTCTTGAGTAACGCTGCGATGGCCTGGCGTCCTGTCCAGCTGGGAGGAACACACGCCACAGAAACCAGGAAACCGGGCCCATGAGCCTAGCTAGGCTTGAAAAGGGTGACATCGTTTTATAACTTTTTTAATGGTAGTACAACAGTTACACTGTCTTCCTCCTCCTCCACTTCCTTCTATTGTTACATTGTCACATTCACTCTTTTGGCAATGCAACAACTTTTAAATGTGCTCTTTTTAAACTTGCCAAATATTCACTCCCTACTGCCTTTCCACTATTTAAAACTACTGACTCACTCAACTGCCTGATTGTTTATCACAATTCATCACACCCAAACACCTACATTTACCAAAACAGTTTAAAGAATTTTTTTTTTGCAGTATTTTATTTCTGAACCCAACACTCCCACCCCCACCCATTCTGACCCATCCTTCTTTTGCAAAAATATTTCCAACTTCTTTTTTTTTTTTTCGTTTACTTGCTTCAGTCATTAGACTGTGGCCATACTGGAGTACCACTTGAAGAATTTCTTTTTAGTCAAATGAATTGACCCCAGTACTTAGTCTTTTCTTAAGCTTGGTACTCATTCTATCAATCATTTTTGCTGAACTACTAAGTTACGGGGACGTAAACATACCAGCACCTATTGTCAAGTGGTGGTGGGGACAAACACATACACACACACACAGATATATATATATATATATAACAGGCTTGTTTCAATTTGTCTATCAAATCTACTCAAGGCTTTGGTCAGCCCAAAGCTATAGTAGTACACACTTGTCCAAGTGCCACATAGTGAGACTGAACCTGTATCCATGTGGTTGGAAAGCAAACTTCTTACCACACAACCACACTACACCTGTATTAATACTGCATTAACATCACATAGTTATACACCTTCCAACACCACCACCACCAAACTATATTACTGTATGACCTATATCTCTACTTACATCGACATCTCTGTTACAAACACAGAGAATAATTAACATATTTTGTTTCTTTTGCCTTAAGTAAAACTTTGTTTTTATCATTATCTTCTTTATTTTAGTGAGAAATCCTATTTGTTTGTTCATATTATAAGCTACAGTTAATTTAAATTACCCCTTTCAAGACTTAGTAGCTTGTTGTGTGATTCTAAAATGGTAATTTTCGTCTTTTTATAGGTTCGTGTTTCATCAGATGAACTGGATAGATACCTAAAGAAAGAGATTGCATCATTTCGAGATGCTTTGAGGAAGACAAATGGTGCAACTACTGGTCAGGTAATTATATATTTTAATTAAAAAAATCATCAATAGTGATATATTACAAGCCTTTATACAATCGCTCAACATGCTAGAAATAACAGGCAAATGCCCCTCAAATTACACCCAACAATATTTTTTTAAAAAGTGACATTGGATAATGTTGTCTTAGGTATAGTGTGTCTGGAAAAAAGTCAGTCTGGTCATGGCTGGAGCATCTTTAATCATAGATGTGTTATAGCATTGGTTCTCAACTAGGGTCCATATAAGATATTTTCTTGTTAAAATTTATGTGCAATAAATTGCTTATACCTCTACAATACACCCAAATATACTCTTTACTCTTTTACTTGTTTCAATCATTTGACTGTGGCCATACTGGAGCACCACCTTTTAGTCGAGCAAATCGACCCCAGGACTTATTCTTTGTAAGCCTAGTACTTATTCTATCGGTTGTCAAGCAATGTTGGGGGGGGGGACAAACACATACACACACACATATATATACGACAGGCTTCTTTCAGTTTCCATCTACCAAATCCACTCACAAGGCTTTGGTCGGCCCGAGGCTATAGTAGAAGACACTTGCCCAAGGTGCCACGCAATGGGACTGAACCTGGAACAATGTTGTTCATAAGCAAACTACTTACCACACAGCCACTCCTAATATATATTTTTTTTTCTAATGCAATTCCTAATATTGTTTAATTCTAAAATTATAATGGGATTTTTTTAAACATCAAATGGTTATGAGTGTCCACCCAAGTAAAATAAGAATCAAAGCAGTCCATTGGTAAAAAACGATTGAGAACTACTGTGCTCAAGCAAGGAAGACCTCGGGCTAAGCAACATCATATTGATATTTTATATATCATTATATGAAGTTTATTTGGCATTTTTGTTCAGTATTACAATTGGTGAACATTTGTGATATATGTTTCTAAGAACCCAATCACAGGTTCACTGCATTTCTGATGATGAGGTGGCAAGAGAGTGTCTGGAACTGGATGCAGAACAAATATCTTGAGGGACTTTGTAAAGCATTGATTTTTTAAAAATTTGTTTATGCTTCTGATGTTTATATCCGTTATTGATATGTATCTGAAAGATATATACCCACCTGTATATATACATATTTTGTTGTGTCTTGAGACAGTCATTATACTCTTTACTCTTTTTAATCATTTGACTGCGGCCATGCTGGAGCACTGCCTTTAGTCGAGCAAAACAACCCCAGGACTTATTCTTTGTAAGCTTAGTACTTATTCTATCGGTCTCTTTTGCCGAACTGCTAAGTTACGGGGACATAAACACACCACCATTGGTTGTCAAGCGATGTTGGAGGGACAAACACAGGCACACAAGCATATAGACACACATATATATATATATATATATATATATATATATACATACAACAGGCTTCTTTCAGTTTCCATCTACTAAATCCACTCACAAGGCTTTGGTTGGCCCAAGGCTATAGTTGAAGACACTTGCCCAAGGTGCCAATAATAATAACACATGCACAAGTTCAGTTCCACTTCTTTATTATTAGTCAATTAATTTGTTTGTTTAGCTTCCTTAAACAATCAATCAGTTGTTTGTTTGTCCATCAAAGTTCTTTCATTGCTGTTTGCAATCTTTTTAGTGACACACGACTCCCTACTTACGCCAGGGTCTGCTTTACCGATTGATTGTTTAACCAACACGCTAAACAAACGATTGATCAGTTAGTTGGTTAGATAATTAACCAGTTGACTAATAGTATAGAAGTGAAATTGAACCTCTGTGTGTTATTATTATTGGCATAATGACTCTCCCAAGACAACAAAATTTGTTCCAACACACAAATTCACATCAGGAATCTTGCAAACCAAATACAAAGATGAAATATGTGTGTGTGTGTGTGTGCTTGCATACATGGCTGTTTGGTGAAGAAGTTCACCTCTCAACCCTGTTGTTGTAGGTGCTGTCCCTTCGTAGAGCCCTGTAAGCAATTGTCTTTTACTGTAGTCTTGAGCTAACCAAAACCTGAAGTAGTTGTAGGCATAGCTGTGTGGTTAAAAGATTTGCTTTGTAACGTATTTCTTTATTACCCACAAGGAGCTAAACACAGAGGGGACAAACAAGGACAGACATAGGTATTAAGTCGATTACATCGACCCCAGTGCGTAACTGGTACTTAATTTATCGACCCCGAAAGGATGAAAGGCAAAGTCGACCTCAGCGGAATTTGAACTCACAACGTAACGCAGACGAAATACTGCTAAGCATTTCGCCCGGCGTGCTAACGTTTCTGCCAGCTCGCCGCCTTCATGCTTTGTAACCATGTGATTCTGGGTGAGTCCCACTGTGTGGCACTTTTGGCAAGTGTCTTTCTGCATAGCTCCTAGTCAACCAAAGCATTGTGAGTGGATGTCATGGAGGGAAACTGAAAGAGGCTCACTGAATGTGTGTCTCTGTGTGGTTCCTTGTCTCGACATCTTGTGATAATTGTAATTCATACAAGTGATGTCCTTTTTGTTTATGGCTTCTATGAGGAAATATTACTTTGCTTCATGACAGATGAGAGTTGGTGACAAGAAGGGCATCCAGATATAATAAAAAAAAAATCTGCCTCCATGAATTCCATGCAAGCATGGAAAAGTATATGTAAAAAACAATGATGAAGATTGTATATATAAATAAATATATCATCAATTTAAAGAGTAGAGCAATCTTCAGCTGCACAAAGACATAGAATTTAATTAAATTAGAAGGACACATTAGTATAATTTTACCCAAAATAGATAGACAAAGAACATATTTTACCAACAACATAACTGTGATTTTAACCACCTTATTTTGAAATTGTATGGATAATACCATACTAAATTCTGGTGCCTCAACTTAACTACCATATTCATCTGAATATAAATAAATATAGATATGTTCTGCAGTAGATGAAGAAACAGTGATGAGTGAAAATTCTGTGAATAATAAGCACTTGACTGAAAAAAGTGGGTATTACTACACGTGGGAATCAAACTCCCACCTCCTATATTCACAGTCAGTACACTTATCACGAATATAAAAAGTGTGAGTTCAATTCCCGCATGTACTAATAATCACTTTTTTCTGTTGAGGGCCTATATGCCCCAATATTAGACTATTTTCTGTGGCCAATACACAGTTAATGTTCAAAGCTTATAATTATTATTTACAGAATATATATATATATAAAAATTATATAGGATATATATCAAGCCGAGCAAAATTGCAGTCGTTTTAGATACTGGTGTCATGCAAATGGCACCCATGCCAGCGGCACGTGAAAGCACCCATGACACTCTTGGAGTGGTTTGCGTTAGGAATGGCATCCAGCTGTAGAAAACCATGGCAAATCAGACTGGAGTCTGGTGCAGCCTTTCAGCTTACCAGCCCTGGCTATTTTTGCATTTTTGTATTGATTGATTTTCCAGTGCATGACTAGATGAGATGTTTTGTTCTTGTTTGATTTATCATAATGTTAAATCAATTGATTTTTTCCAACTATACGCCCTTCCCTATCACTAACCACTCAACCATACATTAGGAATAAAACCTGTTTGAGTTTTTTATTTTAATGAAACTAATTAGAGAAAGCAGAGTTATCTGCCTTGCTCACAGACACAACTGCAATGCCACATCATCAGTAGTTTTAAATTTTCTTAATCAGGCTTGGCAAACTTTATCAGGAAGCAGAACCACTAAAAAATATTGGCATTGCCTTTTAGAAAGTCATCAAGGCCACAGTTTGCTCATGACTGTTCTAAACCTTTAATCTCGTCAACACTGTTTCAGTCAATATCTTCCCTTTAGCTGGGTTTGAATGCAACATTTTTCCCTAACATTTTCCCCTAAAGTTGCTCAAATAACAAATGGTTTATTGCAAAATTAGACTTTTTTCAACTGATAACATTTTATATCCAAAATTGTAGATTTTGGTTAGTAAAATTGTAGGATCATTAGAGCACTGGATAAAAATACCTTGCAAATTTTGGTTTGTTGCAATCTGAGTTCAAATCCAACCAAGGTCAATGCTGTCTTTCATATTTCTGGGGTTAATTAATTAACAGTCTAGATGGTGACTAGCAGAATCGTTTGAGCATTAGATTAAAGGACTTGTGGTGTTTGCTTTGGTTCTTTGTCCTGAGTTCAAATCCCACTGTGTTCTATGTGGGTGGTAGACTTAATCCCACTCTCAGTTTAACTAACATCCCTACTGGTCCTTTCTTGTATTTAGTGGATTAGAAACCTAGCCCCTGTTGCAAGCATTGAGGTTGGGTTTCCAATTTGAGGAAACCTTCCTCTTCCTCACTCCCTACCAGTCTTGGGACCTTGTAAAGGTCCATGGGTACTCTCTTCTCTCTGACTAATTGTTAAAGAAAATAAACATGTAGCATGGAAATAAAAACTACAGAGGCTTGTTGTATTGGAGGAACTTAGTGAAAAGCATACATTGTTCAGGTTGATGAGGGTCTAGTTAGATGTAATATTAGATTTAATGAAGCTGTTGATCTAGCTGCAGATGGGGACCAATGGTGAAAGTATGTTACTCAGTGTGAAAGGACCAGGTGGTTGAGTTAAACTGGAAGAGAAGGGTTCTAAGTCTAACACCCATGTAAATAGACCAGAGGGGATTTTGAAGTCAATGCAAAGAGCCAAAACAAACACCACAAGTCATCTGGTTTGATGGTCTAATGATTCGACCAGTCCACTGCTCTGCACTGTTACTTATCAACCCTGGAAGGGGGAAGGCAGTGTTGACCTCAGTTGAATTTGAACTTAGAATTGGACAACATCTCTTAGGCTATACTCTTTTACTTGTTTCAGCCATTTGACTGCTGCCATGCTGGAGCACCACCTTTAGTCGAACAAATCGACCCCAGGACTTATTCTGTGGATGCCTAGTACTTATTCTATCGGTCTCTTTTGCTGAACTGCTAAGTTATGGGGATGTAAACACACCACCATCGGTTGTCAAGCGATAGTTAGGGGAACAAACACAAACATATAAATACACATAAATATACATGTGATTTTATATATATATATATATACATACATACACACATATATACGACGGGCTTCTTTCAGTTTCCATCTAGCAAATCCACTCACAAGGCTTTGGTCAGCCCGAGGCTATATTAGAAGACGCTTGCCCAAGGTATCACGCAGTGGGAGTGAACCCGGAACCATGTGGTTGGTAAGCAAGCTACTTACCACACAGACTACATCTTAAGGAAAGGGAAGAAGATTTTTAAAAAACTGTAACCTTATCCTCTCTGCTTTACTTCCATTATCTTTTATCTTTTACTTCTTTCAATCATTGAACTGTGGTCATGCTGGGGCACTGACTTGCTGAATCATCCTCAGTATTTATTTTAAGTTTGGCATTTATTCTGTTAAGTTATGGGGATGCACACAAACCATTACCAGTTGTCAAGCAGTGGTGGGGAACAAACAAACTCACACACATACATATACATATATATATGAACATCGAAATAAATATCAAATGGAAATAGTAGTTGTGATACCTGTGCCGGTGGCACGTAAAAAGCACCATCCAAACGTGGCCGATGTGTCGGTGGCACGTAAAAAGCACCAACCGATCATGGCCGCTGCCAGACTCCCCTGGCACGTAAAAAGCATCCACTACATTCACGGAGTGGTTGGTGTTAGGAAGGGCATCCAGCTGTAGAAACACTACCAGATCAGACTGGAGCCTGGTGCAACCTCCTGGCTTCCTAGACCCCGGTCGAACCGTCCAACCCGTGCTAGCACGGAAAACGGACGTTAAACGATGATGATGATACACACACATAATTTCTGTCTACTAAGTTCACTCACAAGGAATCAGTTGGTCCTGGGTTATAGTAAAAGACATTGGTTTGATGTGCTACACAGTGGAACCAAACCCAAAATCACATGATTGCAAAGTGAGTTTCTTAATCATACACACACAATGTTTCCATCTCTATTCTTTAATCCCTTAACATTCAGATTACTCTGTCAAATGTAATGCTTATTTATTCATATTGTTATGAATTAATCTTGCATCATCTTATAACTTCATGGTTTCAATGATGTGATTGCATATTGTTTTGAATGACATTGTAGGAGAGTTGTGAGAAGTCAGATCTGGCCAGTTTGGGAATAAAACAGGTAAAATATTTGGGCTAGATATGGTCAGTTTAAATGCTAAAGGGTTGAATATTCTGTGGTGCTTATGGTCATTCAGTTCTGCAGTGTTGTATGTTTTACAAAGAAGGGTTGCTGGACCAGAGCCTTACCCATGTTACAAAATGATAGACACTTGGAATGAGTTAAACTTGGCACTGCAAGAAAGCAAAACAGTTTGTTGTTGTTGGTGATGATCAAAAGTATTCCATACATGACCATCCTGCCTTTTATTTTTCTGACACATTTAGGACCTTATTATTTCACATGCCCTACCCATTTTTTTAAATACAGTAAAGTGTTATATGAGGGATATTTGGCTGGTCACTTGACCATGTAGAGGCATTCTCTAATTGTTGAACCTAACCCCAGCCCTCTCCAAATGATGGATACTTTCTCCCATGGAATGAGCTCAGTCTGGCACACAAGAAAAAGTATTTAGCCCAGGTCAGTCCACTCTGATCATGCACACCTATGGTGGAATCTGTTCAAGTCATAACTATCCTATTTTTTTTATTCAAAGTATATCTGGACCTATATTATATCTCCAATATGTCCTCTTTTTTTAACACCTAGGGTCCAGTCATTGTTGTAGTGTGGTAGCTTGTGTACCTCGTTGACCTTGAGAGAAGCTATACTAGCTTCTGGTGGAGCCTTCCATGCTAGACAGCTCAAAGGATAGAGGCATGACTAATATGAACTACCTCTTCTCAGAGACAAAAATGGGTTTGTATAGGGCCAACACCCCTATATGGAAAAGACAAAGTTACAGAAGCATTGATGATGATTCAAAACCAACAAAAGCTGAGAGAGGAAGGCCTATACTCCATAGGGAGCAAAAGGCTTAAGTAAGAAAATAAGTAATATCTGGACTATAATACCCATCCAGTATGTCCTCTTTATTAAATATGATTAAAGAAGGCTTGGTTGCTATTCTTAGAAATGCCATTAAAGCATTATTCCAGTTTCTTGCATTCTAAGTTCAGATCCTATTGGGGTCAATTTTGCCTTTTCATCCTTCTTAGATGACTAGGACAGTGGACTGGTAGAATTGTTAGAGCTTTGGGTGGGATGCTTTGTGGTGTTTGTTCTGGTTCTTTGCTTTTTGAGTTTGAATCTTACCTTGGCTTAATTGGGGACTAGACTTCATCCATTGTGTTGGGCCTTGGGTGCCTTTAGCAAAGGAGCCCACTTTGATGCAAGCATTTAAGCTAGGTGTCCTTCCTCCCTCCCTCTTATCAGTCTCAGAACCCTTGGATACAGTCATGGACACAGTCCTTCTTCCTGAGTTGATAAATTTTTTAAAAAACCCCAAAACTCATGTAGCTTTCTATTCTGTTGTACTTGGGGATGCTTTGTAGTATTCAACTGTTAAATATATGAACTGTAGACTTTCTCGTTAGTTCTCCAATACCATAATTAATTCAGCTCTCTCTTTACCCAAATTAAGACTATTTAAACTCATGCCAGTAATGATAGTAGTTATTGATTACATCTACAGTTTCTCTCTTTATGTTCACTCTCATTGATTTTCCTTAGTTTTTATTTGGTTCTTTGCTTATACTGGATACTACATCTCATCATAGCATTTCATGTCTATTTTTGAACTTTGTATGTTTTTTCTTTTACCGTCTTTGCTTTGTTGTTTCTCCTCTGGTATAAATTCCTTGCTGTGTTGAGCTGACAAGCAAGATTTTTATGTGGTTGCTTGAGCTGCTAGAAACTATGCACTAGTGTCTTAAAAAAAAAAAGGAAGGGCATATTGGATAATACAATCCTAGAGACACTATGACTAATTTTAAAAAATGAGTTGAAAGATCTTGGCTGAACACCTTTGATCATGTGGCTGTGTGGTAAGTAGCTTGCTTACCAACCACATGGTTCCAGGTTCAGTCCCACTGCGTGGCACCTTGGGCAAGTGTCTTCTACTACAGCCTAGGGCTGACCAAAGCCTTGTGAGTGGATTTGGTAGACGGAAGCTGAAAGAAGCCCGTCATATATATGTATGTGTATATATATATATATATATATATATAGATAGATAGATAAATATGTCTGTCTGTTTGTCCCCCCATAATCGCTTGACAACCGATGCTGGTGTGTTTACGTCCCTGTAACTTAGCGGTTCAGCAAAAGAGACAGATGGACTAAGTACTAGGCTAACAAAAATAAGTCCTGGGGTCGATTTGCTCGACTAGAGGCGGTGCTCCAGCATAGCCACAGTCAAATGACTGAAACAATAAAAAAAAAGAATCTGATTGATCAGGATTGGTCTCATGCTAAATAACAAGGGGAGTCTTTATGTAATCACTCAATATGCTAGAAATAACAGCCAAATTCCCTTTAAATCACACCCCACCGTCTTAGAAAAGGTGACAGTGGATAATATAGAACTGGCTTCTCTGCATATAGAAAAAAGATGGGATGGTTATGGCTGGAATACCTTTAATTGTAGGTCTGCTTCATTAAGGCTAACCTGAGGCTAAACAGCAACAATACTTTGAATCAATGCAGTCACTTGATCTGTTAGAAATTGCAGCCAAATCTCCCTGAAATCATACCCTACCATTTTAGGAAAAGATAGGACATATTTTGAAAAATGATGGAATGCTTATTGCTTGACTTCATTAGAACTAACCTGGGGATAAACAGCAACAACTTTGCTTCAGTGTCCAACATGAGTTTTTGTCAGTAAAAAATTATCATTTTATAATATATAATATATAATGAAATTATTGTATACAGTGCTCAGGTGCACCACAACTTGTCAGAAAGTGCATATAAAGTACATGCAGTAATGTAAAAATGTCTGGAAAGCGAACACTGTCCGAGTCAGATACATGCCTGTGTGTGTATGGAGGGGAGAAAATCAGGTGTTGTGTTGGCGAATCTCAGAAAGCATGGAAGTTTTGAAGGATGCAGTGCTCCGACAACTAACAACTATTAACTGTTATTTTTAAAAACGAAAAATGTTTTAGATATTTAAATAAGGCGCAGGAGTGGCTGTGTGGTAAGTAGCTTGCTTACCAACCAGATGGTTACGGGTTCAGTCCCACTGCGTGGCACCTTGGGCAAGTGTCTTCTACTATAGCCTCGGGTCGCCCAAAGCCTTGTGAGTGGATTTGGTAGACAGAATTGAAAGAAGCCCGTCGTATATATGCATGTATATATGTGTATGTATATGTTTGTGTGTCTGTGTTTGTCTCCCCAACATCGCTTGACAACTGATGCTGGTGTGTTTATGTCCCCGTAAATTAGCGGTTCGGCAAAAGATACCAATAAAATAAGTGCTAGGCTTACAAAGAATAAGTCCTGGGGTTGATTTGCTTGACTAAAGGCGGTGCTCCAGCATGGCTGCAGTCAAAATGACAGAAACAAGTAAAAGAATAAAAGAATTTATATCTACACTTGGTGCTGGTGTGGCAGTGTGGTTAAGATGGTTACTTTCCTACCAAATGGTTGTGGGTTCATTCCCATTGCATGGCACCTTGTTAGTGGATTTGATAGATGAAAACTGAAAGAAGCCTGATCTGTTTGTGTGTGTGTGTGTCTCTCTCTCTCTCTCTCCCCTTGTCTTGGCATTGAATGATGGTTGTAAATGATTGACACTGTCATCCAAACTCATTTATTTTCAAAGTTCTGGGAGAACATAGCAGGCCATATGGAGATACTATCTTGCTTGGAACAGGTGAAGGTTGGCAACAGGAAGGGCTGACTGGAATGTGCGTGAATATATGTGTGTGTGTGTGTGTGTGTGTGTGTGTGTATATCATCATCATCATCGTTTATCATCCATTTTCCATGCTAGCATGGGTTGGACGGTTCGACAAGAGTTTGGGAAGCCAGGAGGCTGCACCAGGCACCAGTCTGATCTAGCAGTGTTTCTACAGCTGGATGCTCTTCCTAACACCAACCACTCTGTGAGTGTAGTGGGTGCTTTTTATGTGCCACTGGCACAGGGGCCAGAGGAGACTGGCAACGGACACAATCGGTTGGTGCCTTTTATGTGCCACCGGCACAGACGCCAGTCAAGGCAGTGCTGGCATCGGCCACATTCAGATGATGCGGTATTAGAACTACAATTTCCATTTGATTTTTATTTTGATGTTGTACTTGATTCAATAGGTCTCTTCAAGCACAGCAGGTCACCATATGAACATCATAAAACTTTAATATATATATATATATATATATATATATTAAAGTTTTATTATGTTCATCTTGTATAAGCTTTAGGAGCTTCAATTATTGTTGAAGGAGTTCAACATTGGGCTAAATGATCTGCAACAATATTACAGCTTACACTGAAGAAACAAGATCAAAAATAGTTTTCTGAATAGCAAATGTCTAGTTCATCATATAAAATCACAGCCACTCTGATGCACCAAGTAGAAGATAGAGCAAACTATTATTTCTTTGTCTTATTGCAAGAGCTTATCTAGAATCATTTAGAGAATCTGCAATGCAGATAACACTAACATTATGTTCAAAACTAATACCACATTTTGTTGTTGCCTCACCAAAGTTAAAATTTTCCAAGTGTGGGTAAAACATAAGAACTGTATTTCTAACACCTTGTGTATTTGCTATTTTCTACTATTCTGATTGTAAAAAGTTTTCCCAGCTCCCCTTTATAAAGCCTTTCACACAAGACAAGACCTTATAAACTGGAATTCTTTAATTCATTCTTTGTTTAGTTAAGTTATATCCTATCGAGTATTGTGTTGTGACATTTAAATTATTTCTTTCTATATATGTGTGCGCGGTTGGCACATGAAGCAGTGATATGAAATAAACAAATTTTTAGTCCAAATGGCCTTGGTATCTGATATTAAGGCAGTGAGCTGGCAGAACTGTTAGCACGCCGGGCGAAATGCGTAGCTGTATTTCTTCTGCTGTTACGTTCTGAGTTCAAATTCCGCCGAGGTCGACTTTGCCTTTCATCCTTTCAAGGTCGATAAATTAAGTACCAGTTATGCACTGGGATCGATGTAATCGACTTAATCCGTTTGTCTGTCCTTGTTTGTCCCCCTCTATGCTTAGCCCCTTGTGGGTAATAAAGAAACAGGTATCTGATATTGATGATAGTATAAAGAACTCCAGAGGCATATATCAGTCCATTGTGGATGCTCTGAAATGACTTGAGTGTTTACATCTTTTGCCAAAAACAAACCACAATGGGGTTTTTTCACAGGTCGATTATGTCAAACATATTTGAACTGATCTAAAAGTTTATCAACCTTTTTTTTAATTTCACCTTTTAGATTTCATTAGAATTCTATGAGAAGAGGCGAAGTCGCTGGTTATTTCAACATGAATCTGTTCCATGGGAAATTTGGACTCTAAAGTTAGAAGTTGTTACATTAGATAAAGAATCTGGTAAGTAATTTTTTTTCTTTTTTTTTTCTAAAGTAACAATTAAGAGAAGCCTTTTTCATGCCAATCTACCTGGGACTACATCTTTTTCTGATACAAAACATCCTATTTTAAAGTGCTCTTATTTAAATTAAAACTTTCCATTTCATTTTATGAAATCTTTTAATGTCTCAACCACCAGCTTAATAATGATAAAGTTATTAGCATACTTAACTCTTTAGCATTTAAACCGGCCGTATCCGGCCAAAAGTATTTTGCCTGTTTTATGTTCAAACTGGCTAGATCTGGTCTCTCACACCAACCCTACAATATCGTTTTAAAAATTAACAGCTACCCCATCGAAATCTCATAGCTACAAGATAATGCATGATTAGTTCAAAACAATGAGAATGAAAAAGCATTAATTTTGGCAGAATAATGCGGACACTAAAGGGTTAATGTACATAGGTCTTTTCCCTGAGATTGCATTTTTTTTATGGAACTGCTGTGTTAAAAACACAATGATTATCAGAAGGAGATGAAAATTCATCCCAGCAGTGGCCAGCAGAAGCACCAGATGCTCATTCGAGCATGTGGCTGGCTGTGAGTACCTGCCATTGTAATGACCATAATACATCTGATGCTCTTTCTGACTGTTGCTAGGATAAATTCTTCCCTCTCTCTGCTATTTATTGTTTTTGACACAGCAAGTCCATAAGAGATGCCACCTTGGGACTAATACTGCAGTAACTGTGGAGGCACATAGCTTAGTGGTTAGTATCTTGGACTCTTGATCATAAAATAGCGGTTTCGATTCCTGGACCGGGCGAAGTGTTGTGTTCTTGAGCAAAATACTTAATTTCACGTTGCTCCAGTCCACTCAGCTGGCAAAAATGGGTAACCCTACAACAGACCGGTCTCCCATCCAGGTAGGGAATTTGTATGCCATGGAAACCGAGAAACTGGCCCTTATGGGTTGGCATGGCTCAAGAAGGTAGCCTACCTAAGGTAACTGCAGTAACTGGCCTATTGACGATGTGTATACATTAAGTATCTAGATGGTTATTTTAGTGAGCTTCCTAACATCTTTGTTTCATTCATTCAAACATTCTAATTACTCAGCAGTCAACTGGTTGTAGTAGCTGCTGTGTAGTCAGTGTAACTGCATCTTAAACTGATTCTTTGTGAATGTGTGTTCTAAAATATTGATATTTAATATTACAACTTTATATTAAGGAGCAGGATGTACAATTTCCTGTAATTCACACTGCCTCAAGGTCCAATACTGCTTCAACTACATTGTACTGGATATATTCGTTTGTATGTGCATATCATCGTAAAAATGTGATTTTATATCCCATTAAGATGTCTGCTTTATTCCCCCAGAGAAAAATTAATGCGCTTTTATGAGTTTTTAGCAATTGATAAATTCTATTTGGATTTCTAGATCGTCAAGAACAGAGGGAAAAATTAGGAGAAGAATTATCAGAGAAGGTTGTTCACATAATAGAAGCAATGAACAAGCATGAGTATGTTCCCAAAACACCAAATTTACAAGATTTGGATCTTGTTTTTGATACAAGTTACCCTGATATCCAACCATATCTGTTCCAAGTAAGTTGTTTGATAAAGTTTTTCTTCTTTCTTTGTGTTGATTAATTGATTTTAAAATAATTAACATCATCATCATCATCGTTTAATGTCTGTTTTCTATGCTGGCATAGGTTAGACGGTTTAACTGGAACTGGTAAGCCAGAGATCTGCACCAGGCTCCAGTCTGATTTTGGCTTGGTTTCTATGGCACGATGCCCTTCCTAATGCCAACCATTCAACAGAGTGTACCAGGTACCTTTTACATGTCACTGACATGACTATAATTTCACTTAGCTTGACGTGTCTTCTCAGGCACAGCAAATTGCCAAAACATGGTTATTTATACCTGAGAATCTAACCATGGGGTTTGTGCTCCAAACAAAATATAAAAACAAAACAAAAGTTATATTATAGGTACAGGTATGGCTGTGAGGTTAAGAAGTTTGCTTTTTGGCCAGATGGTTTCAGGTTCAGTCCCACTGCCCATCATCTTGGGCAAATGTCTTCTTCTATAGCTCCAGGCTGACCAAAGTCTGTGAGTAAATTTGGTACATGGAAACTGTTAGGAAGCCTGTTGTATATATGTGTATGGCTTTATGTCTGTTTGTCTCTACTCCCACTGTTTGATAACTGGTTTCAGTTTGATTATGAGCCTAGCAGTTTCGTAACTAAAACCCTTCTAGGTGGTGCTCCAGTATGGCTGCAGTCAAGTGACTGAAACAAGAAGATAAAAAAAGAGATAGTTTCATGAATTGAGTTTGGTATATGGAAACTGTGAGAATCCTGTTGTGTGTGTGTATGTGTTTATATTTATGTTGTCGTTTATGATATATCTTTTTTATGTTTTATATCTCAGTATTTTTCATAGTAGGGGATGGTCTGTGGGAATTGAAAAGGGGTACAGATATATTTCTATATTCATTGAAATGAAGAAGTTTTTCCAACTTTTTAAACTTGTTCAACACTGTCTGAAAGAAAGAACTATTTGGAAGCAAAATTTTGTATTCTCATTAATAAAGGAGTAAGGTGTTCTCCAAAATTTCACTAATGTTTTTGGTAGGGTCATGTATTTATAAGTTTGAGAATTGCTGCTATGACTTAGTAGTCTGACAAATTAAGGACAATTGAAATAATGGTAGGTGCAGGCATGGCTATGTGGTAAGAAGCTTGCTTCCCAACTACATGGTTCAGGGTTCAGTTCCACTGTGTGGAACCCTGGGCATGTGTCATCTACTATAGCCTCAGGCCGACTAAAGCCTTTCGAGAGGATTTGGTAGATGGAAACTGAAAGAAGCTCATCATATACATATATGTATGTGTGTGTCTGTGTTTGTCCACCCCCATCATCACATGACAAAGGATGTTGGTGTTTACATCCCGTAACTTAGTGGTTCGGCAAAAGGCACCGATAGAATAAGTACTAAGTTTACAAAGAATAAGTCCTGGGATCAATTTTGTCAACTAAAAGTGGTGCTCCAGCATGGCTGCAGTCAAATGACTGAGACCAATAAAAGAATACTATAACCTTCGAAAGAGGTACCCCAGTATGGTTACAATCCAATTACTGGTACCAGTAAAAATACATGTGTGCAAAGGATCATGGCTTAGTGGTTAGGGTATTTGGCTCACAATCATAAGGTCATGAGTTCGATTCCTGGCAGTCTGTTGTGTCCATGTGCAAGACACATTATTTTACTTTGCTCCAGTCCAATTGGCTAGCAAAAATGTGAACTACTTGTATTTCAAAGGGCCAACTTTGCCACATTCTATGTCATGCTGAATCTCCCTGAGAACTATGTTATGGGTACACATGTCTGTGCAGCACTCAGCTGCTTGCACATAAATTTCACAAGCGGGCTGTTCCAGTGAATAGATGAACTGGAACCCTTGTTGTGATAACCAACAGAACACCAGTTTATTTATTATTCTTTTTCATGTGTGTCATCATCATCATCATCGTTTAACGTCCGCTTTCCATGCTAGCATGGGTTGGACAATTTGACTGAGGTCTGGTGAACCAGATGGCTGCACCAGACTCCAATCTGATCTGGCAGAGTTTCTACAGCTGGATGCCCTTCCTAACGCCAACCACTCCGAGAGTGTAGTGGATGCTTTTACATGCCACCAGCACGAGGGCCAGTCAGGCGGTACTGGCAATGGCCATGCTCAAATGGTGCTTATGTGCCACTTGCACAGGAGCCAGTCCAGCGGCACTGGCAATGATCTCGCTCGAATGCTTTTTCACGTGCCACCAGCATAAGTGCCAGTAAGGTGATGCAGGCAACGATCACACTCATATGGTACTCTTAGTGCTCCACTAGCACGGATGCCAATACATTTTTATATGTGGGTGCTCAAATATATACAGGGTTGGCCAAAAGTCACCTGACAGTAAATCAAAACCATTTAATTCCAAGATACATTTATGTTTATCGACTGAATGAATTTAATAAAAGCATCTAAATATGCAACATCAGGAAAATTGTTCAAACTGAACTCCCTCTTGAGCGACACCATTTTCCCAAATGAATAAATATAATTGAATATTAAGTATTTATGGAATTTTGGCCAACCCTGTATTTGTCTCTTGATATATACATAAATATATATATACTCTTTTACTTGTTTCAGTCATTTGACTGTGGCCATGCTGGAGCACTGCCTTTAGTTGAGCAAATCGACCCCAGGACTTATTCTTTGGAAGCCTAGTACTTATTCTATCGGTCTCTTTCACCGAACTGCCAAGTTATGGGGACGTAAGCACACCACTATCAGTTGTCAAGTGATGTTGGGGGAACAAACACAGACATACAAACATATACACACACACATATATATATATATATACATATATACGACGAACTTCTTTCAGTTTCCATCTACCAAATCCACTCACAAGGCTTTGGTTGGCCCAAGGCTGTAGTAGAAGACACTTGCCCAAGGTGCCACGCAGTGGGAATGAACCTGGAACCATGTGGTTGGTAAGCAAGCTTCTTACCACACAGCCACTCCTGCGCCTATATGTATATATACACACTCACACATATGCATACATATATGTGTGTATGTGTAAATCAATATCTCCCTCTTTTTCAACATTCATAACTAAATTTAGTTGTTTACATTTACAATACAAGAAATTTCTGAATGCCTTAACTAGCACCATTGCTTCCACTATTGGATTACTTTGATTCAAACCAAACTGTTTTGCTTGAAGTTTTTTTTTAATTGTTGGTAAATTTATGAAAGGATTTCCCGTCTGTTATAAATTATTGTATGTTTACTAGTACTATAGTTTTTCTTCCCAAGCTTGGTGGGTGGGACTTGGTTGTGATATTATTAAATGAAATACTGACTTCAACAAGTTCAAATGAACCAAGAGTACAGTCTATTTTCGAAGCGTATTGACCATAGATGTACCAGAGTTGTATCAATACTTACATAACTGAGCTATAACACAAGTGAGAAACGAAATCAATAAAGATAGTTACTAAATTACTACATAATATATATTTTTTCCATCATTGGGCCATAAATTAATTTCTTAACCTAGACAAAAGGCTGCTTTTTTTTGTGATGAAATTGATCTGTGTTTTCCTTGGGATTCATTTTACTAGCTTTATTAGAATGAAAGAGCAAAGTGAAAAGCTCTAGAGTTGGGGGTCAGCATACATTATTGATAACTTATTGCACCACACCACTGCCTCCAGCATGTACATTTCTAAAATAAAATTGGTTTCAAATTTTGGTACAAGGCCAGCTAGTTCAGGGGAGAGGGTCAGTTAATCATATCGACTGGTACTTATTTATCAACCTTGAAAGGATGAAAGGCAAAGTTGACCTTGGTGGAATTTGAACTCAGAACATAAAGATGGGGGAAATATCGCTCAGCATTTTGTCCAGCATGTAAATGATTCCGCCATCACAAAGTATAATTAATAGATAATTTCTTGATTTAACAACAATATTTCATTTTCTTTTGTGTTACTACTGTTTTTTAATAAAAAATATTTATAGAAATTTTATAAAAACTACTTGACAGAATTAATAAAGAACAATAAAAATTCAGTCATATTATATTGATATAGTTGGAATATTTACGTGAAACATAAGTTTGGTGATTACTAATTATTGAATTGATATTTGGCTAAAAATTAGTGAGTTTTAACCTTAGTTTACTTTGCCCTTCCAGATTCAATTTGTTAATAATATAAGAACCTAAATGCTCAAAATTGTTTCAGGTGTTTCTTGATCTTTTGACAGCCACAGAGTGGTCAGTATTGACCAACTTGCTGCTGCTAATGATGATTAACAACCTTAAATTAATTTAATGATCCTTTTTCCTTTTCAAGCCTAGCTTGGCTCATGGGCCCGGTTTCCCAGTTTCTGTAGCGTATGTGTTCCCCCCAGCTGGACGTTACTCAAGAAACAGGAAGTGAGAGTGAGAGAAAGTTGGGGCGAAAGAGTACAACAGGGGTCGCCACCACCCTCTGCAAGAGCTTCGTGGAACTTTTAGGTGTTTTCGCTTGATAAACACACACAAGAAAAATAAAATCAATCCTTCAAGTTGTACTGATCAACAACTTTTCAATAATATTTCATGTGATTTTCTGAAAGAATAGAAAAAATAATATAAGACATAGAATACGTTTAAAAGGCAGATATTCAAAAGAGCAAATTTACGACATTTCTTTTTTCATAAATTTATCTGAACTATTAAACTATTAAACAAGTCTGGGAATTGAAACCACGATCCTCCGATCGCGAGTCCGCTACCCTAACCACTGGGCCATTGAGCCTCCACAATTTAATGTTAGCATCCCTAAAATCAACATAATCATCATTGTCTTGGACAATAATGCTTAATGAAATGTGAAAGGTCCTGCTTAAATCATTATATCTTTCCTCTTCCTCACTTGCCCAAGGTGCCACACAGTGGGACTGAAACTGGAATCATGTGGTTGGAAAGCAAGCTTCTTATCACACAGCCATGTCTGTATAAGGAAAATAATTCTAACAAAAACTCTGTGAGGAGCAAAATAGAATTTTTAAACCTAAAAATCAATTTTGAAACTGGTATCTGAATTTTCTAAAAAAACTGTGTCAAACTGTCTTATAGTTCCACAGACAAAATGGAAAAGGTGTTGTCCCCAGAGAATGGCACTGGAACAGCCACTCTGATTCACAAGGCTCACACAGTTGAGAGGCAGCTTTATACTAGGTGACAAGAAGTTAAAGTATGAGAGAAGGGGCTCAGATACACCAGCAAGTGGGTGTAGCTGGAGTGGGACATTCACTCTTTAGCATTTGAACCAGCGATATCCAGCCAAAACGTTCTACCTGCTTTATATAAAACTGACTAGGTCAAGTCTTTCCCACCTACCCTACAATGTCAGTCTAAGAATATAACAATCGCATCATTGAAATCTTGAAGCTATGGGATAATGCAGGATTAATTAAAAATAATGAGAATAAATATTAAATTGGACAGAGTAATCTGAATGCTAAAGGGTTAAGATGATGGCTATGAAGTGTCAGGATAAGCCGTGGGGACAGAAGAACAGGGAGGTTGCAAGAGTATACAGGGAGAGTGAGGGATCATAGGAGACAGGATAGGGGCAAAGTATAAGCATACTATATAAAGAAGAATAATTGCTTTTTTTTTTTTTTGTTATTCAAATTTTCTCCTTTCTTTTTGCAGTTATTTCATCATACTACATCGCCGACATCAACATTCTTACCAAATCCAATTGGAAAAATCTTTAACAGATCTCTTCAAATGTAGTGTTTGAAGCATTTCCAGCATAGAACTTCTGATGACAATTGTTCACATGAATATTGTCTTGTAATTATTCTCTTTTGAATTAAGTTCATTTATATATTTTCATATTTTTATTTTCAGTCTTATATACAATAAACTTTGCTCATGTAAATATAATCTTCTTTGAGTTTCTTATGTGAATATTTAGCAAGATTTTTTTTTTTTTCATTTTCATATTTTTTAAAGGTTTAGTATGAGGAGTAAGAGCAATTGCTTGTAATCTTTGCAGAGCCTTTGAGATTAGTGAGGGTGAAGAAGAAAGGGATCTTTTCAGTTAGGCACAGATTTGGAAATTTCAAAATTAAGTGAAAATTTTAAAATTTGGTATATTGATGTAATTTTTCAAGCTGAATCCAAATTTGGGATTTGTTTATTCCAGAAAAAATTTCTGAAAAATGTTACAGAGATTCAAAGTTTGATCAGTTTTAACCAATCAGGAATCGGAAGCTAGCATTTTCTGCATAGTAACTCTGTCACAAAAGGATACTTGTTTAAACTTGTGGTGGTGGAAGTGTCACAGTTACGCATGTACAGCATTTTTGTTACAATGAATTCAGGGCAGACTACAGCTTTCCTTGTTACTAAGGAAATCAACACCAGCAGGATTTATATTCATATGTATAATGGTGGCTTTTGATTGGCTAAAATTACCCAAAATTTGCACACTGTAAGAGCTATTAACTTTTTATTTATTAACTTATGGCAAAAATGAATTTCACTTTCATAATTAGCATACAAAACTAAATTGGTATAACCAGATTTGGAAACGATTGGAGCAAAATTGAAAAACAGAATGCAAGATCTGTGACAGCAACCCAAAAGATGTGAAGAAAATCCATAATATAGGCGCAGGCATGGCTGTGTGGTAAGTAGCTTGCTTACCAACCACATGGTTCTGGGTTCAGTCCCACTATGTGGCACCTTGGGCAAGTGTCTTCTACTATAGCCTTGGACCGACCAAAGCCTTGTTAGTGGATTTGGTAGACGGAAACTGAAAGAAGCCCATCGTATGTATATATATATGTGTTTTTGTGTTTGTAACCCCCCCCCCCAACATTGCTTGACAACCGATGCTGGTGTGTTTACGTCCCTGTAACTTAGCGGTTCAGCAAAAGAGACCGATAGAATAAGTACTAGGCTAACAAAGAATAAGTCCTGGGGGCCGATTTGCTCTACTAAAGGCAGTGCTCCAGCATGGCCGCAGTCAAATGATTGAAGCAAGTAAAAGAGTAATATCAGAAAGAGCCTGACTAACAGGTTTCTGCAGACTTTCCATCCATCCAGCTTCACTCAGCAGATTTTGATAGATCTGAGATTAGTGTGGAAAACTTTTATTTAGAGTGCAGCATATTTGAATTGATCCTGGAACCACATTGAAGAATGAACTCAGAGTAGACTGATTAGGCTACTAGTAACAAATTATGTTACTTTTCAACACTACTTGTTATGCATTTTTGATTTTTAATTTGGGCTACTAACTACTTTTTGGCTTGCTTCAAAATTAGTTGGGGTGGTCACTACACTCCACTAATTTTCTATTTTATTTAAAATACTTATAGTTTTGGTTAATCAGTAAAATTTAGAGATGAATTATGATGGTGGAATGTGACTTGACAGATATTCTACTGCTTTTTCTAGCAATTTGAGTAATCATATGATAAAATGAACCAAAACTTGCTGGAGCAATTATTCAGTCATGAAGTGGAAGTCTGAGTTAATCTATTGATTACATGATATTACTTTCATTCTATTTTGACAAAGTGAAAGTTGTATCTGATACTCAAAGATAAGCTAAGTCTGAATAAGCTTAGCATTTACTATGATAATGCACTTGTGTTTTTCTCCGTCACAACATATGAATGAGAAAGGAAGGGGTGATGGCAAACTTGGTAGTGGGATGATGGAAGTTCTACGGTGAAAAGAGAAATCAAATAGCATTTCAACTCTGCGTAGGTATATGTATGTGTATGTAAAAGGGAGTCATGTGAATGTTTGAGTGTGTGTGTGTGCAATGGAAGTGGGATGGTGAACATTCAACGCTGAAAAGAAAAATCAAACAGCGTTTCAACTCTGTGGGTATATGTGTGCATGTACAAGGGATGTGAATGTTTGTATCTGTATTATGTACCCTATTTATATATAAAATACTACAATTAGCCATCATTTTTGACGGCAAGGGGCCAGCTGATTTTTTAAATAAAACTTAATTATTCTTAAACTATCCCCAGTTATACATTGAGAAATTAATCAAAGTATAATAAAATATTTTTAAAACCTGGTTAATTGATCTGCAATTAAGTGAGAGATGTAACATATGATAGTAATAAAGCATTTTGTAAATTGTGCAATGTTTAAATATGAGATTACAAAACTGGTTTAATTATGATTTCAAATGTTGGCACTAGACCTGCAATTTTAGGAGGAGGGAGCTAATCAATTACATGAGCCCCAGTGCTCAATTGATACTTATTTTATTGATTTCAAAAGGATAAATGCAAAGTCAATCTCAATCAGATTTGAATTCATTATCATCATCATTTAATGTTTGCCTTCTATGCTAGCATGGGTTGGATGGTTTGACAGGACCCAACCAGGCAGAAGACTGTACCAGGCTTCTGTGTCAGTTTTGGCATGGTTTTACAGCTGGATGCCCTTCCTAACACCAACTCACTGAGTGGATTGAGTGCTTTTTACGTGGCACCAGCACAGGTGAGGCCAATTTTGGCATGGTTTTTACAGTGTGGACTGGATGCTTTTTACATGGCACCAGCACTGGCAGGGTCACCAAGTAACTTGCAAAACAAGGAATCTTTGAGAGGAGAGGGGGTATTGAAGGAGGGGATCTTATGTCAGATAATGAAAGGTTTGAGTGTGACAGAAACAGGTGTCTTGTTACAGAAGTTGGGGATTGGAGATGATCTTGTGCCAGATGATGAAAGGTTAGAGTGTGACAGAAACAGAAACAAGTGCCTTGCTGTAGGGGAGGTATATGGTTATCCAGCCAGAGGTTAACAAAAAAAGAGGACAGAAACAGGTGTGCTGGTGTGAAGGAGATACATGGGTACCTAGCAAGAGAAGGAGAGTGATCAAGAATAAGGGCAGAAAGAGGTGTGCTGCTGTAGAGGAGCTACATGGTTACCCAGCATGAGGAAAGAGAGAGTGAGAGACAGCGAAAAAGCAGGAGAAAGATGGTGGTGAAGTGCCAGGGTATACTCACAAGGAATAGGGATCAGAGCATAGATGGGATGGTAGAGAGAAAGATGTCAAGCGCCAGGGCATATCCTCAAGGTATGGAGGTCATACTATTTGTGGCTGGGTATTGCTAAGAAGGCATGAGTAGGGAGTGGGGTTAGGGCTTGCAGTAACTGGGGAGAACCTGGGTATAAAGAGGGGTGTAGGGAAAGCAATACAGTGAGGACAGGAATGGGAAGTGGGAGATAATCATAGTGTATGAAGAGGAAATGTGAGGAAGAGAAAAGAGGCAATTTGGTTTGTTGGGGCAGGATGTGTGAAAATTTTATTGTTATGTGTGGGTGGGACACAATGCTTCTAGAACTCAGTTTTGCTGACGTGGACAGGTCTTCTTTAGAACCTCATATTGCCAAACATTTCAGACCATTGTTGTTTTCTCTATGAGCCCCAACATCCTAAGATCGGTCCTCACCACTTCATCCCATGCCTTCCTGGGTCTCCCTCTTCCACAGGTACCATCCACTTTCAGTGACAGGCACTTCTTTATACAGCTGTCTTCATTCTTATGCATCGCATGTCCAAATGAACATAGTCTCCTCTCTTGCATGCTGCATTTAATTTTTCTTATGCCCAACTTTTCTCTCAACGCATTTGCACTTTTTTGTTCATGTCGTTCGTGCATGCTGATGCTGCACATCCAGCAGGGCATACTAACCTTCACTCCTCTCTAGTTTACGCATGTCCTCTGCATTCATAATGTAAATATCCTGAAGAAACGCCATTAAGCATTCTGCCTAATGTGCCAAAAATTCTGTCAGCTCAGAGCCTTATAAAACTGATTCAATAATGCATACTTCTTCAGTTAAACTTATATGATAGTGCTAAACTATATAGTATTTAACTCAAATTCACATAGCTGTATATGAAAATTACCACAGTCAGCTTCACTTGTAGCTTGTCATGCAAATATCCATAGCATCGATCATTTCCTGTCATCATCAATTGCTGCTGATTTGTGACTGCTTATAACAACATGCATTGTACATATATAAAAATGCTATTGCTCCATCTTAGCTGAAAGAACAAATTGAAGACAAGTAAATAGTTCTCTTTGATTTTGGATGAATCAAATGATATTGCTTGTAAAAAGCATATTTTGTGTGTATGTGTGTATTATATATTGCAAAAAAAAAAACCCTGACAGAATAAAACTGTTAGTTTTTTTGTGGTTTAATACCTGTACTAAAACCACTCTAAAGTATTGAATGAAATTGTAAAAAATTTTTTCAGTGATTTAGGAATTAATATAAATCAATATTAAAAATAGTCTTGCCACAGCAAATGATGGAGCCTAAGGCCTTTGTGGCATTATTAACTTTCTCATAAATTCCAGGTTCTTTTTTTCTAGTACAATAATCGTTAAATGTTTAAAACAGAAATCTGAAGAAATTTTCTCCCCAAAATTTTTTTTAAGGTCATTGGAAGTGGAAGGCCCGTTTTTTTTTCTTTCAGTTCTCCTGCAAAATTTTCATTCTTAGCTGTTTTCTCATATAGTCCATAACTTCAAAAAAATTTTTACATACTTTATGTCACTTGTTTGATATCTTATGCAAGATCTGTTGAGTAACTAGTAGTAACATCAATGGTGGATGAGTTGAATGAGAGAAACATAAACCAAGAATGTTTTTACCGATGATGAAAGTGTTAGATCAAAGAACAAGCACTGTAGTCATATTAAATACCATGCGAGCCAACTCTGTGATACAGTTTCAAAATTTCAGTTGAGGAAATTTATTTCACTTTCTCCATGTATCCATCAAGTTAATAAAAATAATAATAATAATAATAATAATAATGTATAACAACACTATATTAAGAAGTAAAAGCTTCCACTGATAATCCTACAATATATAGAGGTTTACAAGAAGTTCTCATGTTCATAGACAATTAATCAATGACCATCTGGAAATGGATAACGGTTCAGTTTTTGTGTTATCAAATGTTTAGTGCCGTGCCCCACAAACTTTTTTAACTATAGCCCCTTTTCCTTTACTCTTTTTCAGCCTCACCTTTACTATGATCCAACACTCTCTCTTCCCATTTTAATATAGATACATGTAGTACCAGGCCAGAATAATTTAGTGCCACGTACTAGTTTGATATGAGTGACTATTTACCATAGCACCACCATACTATAAGTGAAAACTAAGTATAGGTTAGTATATGATGGTGTTATAGTTCTTGTTGTTATTGTGATTGTGGCTAAGGTTTCAATTGAGTTCAAAAATAAGGAAGAATATATTAAAATAGTGGAGGCACATGGCATAGTGGTTAGAGCAGTGGACTCGCAGTCAAGGGATCATGGGTTTGAATCTCAGACTGGGTGATGTGTGTGTTTATGAGTGAAACACTTAAGCTCCATGTAGCTCCGGCAGAAGGTAATGGTAAACTTCTGCTGACTCTTTTGCCACGACTTTCTCTCACTCTTTCCTCCTGCATCTTGCAGCTCACTTGTGATGGACCAAATGTAAAAAGAAGCACTTTGCTCTCCAGTTTAAGAATTGAACCCAAGACCTAACAATGACTGAACCTAACCCCCTAACCACATGCCTTCACTACTATTGATGTACTATCTTGTTTATTACGGATAGAATACATATGAAGTGATTCAACTTGTTTCCAAGTTATAGTTGTACCTTAAAAGGAAAAGCTTGCTTAAAATGAGAGATATGATGAAAGATTTGTTGATAGATGAAAGATGGAACCACAAAGTATTTTAGGAAGGTTTTTTTTGCCTGAAACATTAAACTGTCTCTCTTTGTAATGGCAAATTTATTTATTCTCACTAATTGCGACTTTGACCTTTTCGTTTTATTTTTGGCTACTTTCTGACTTAAGTCACTACTTCAAAAAAAAAAATGAAGAGACGGGGAAAAATGTTAATTGGTCATAATAAAAGTATGAATATTACATCATCAATATGTACTTAAACTGACTTAGGATTAATGTCACAAGACAAGCATTACATCTGTCACTATATTTTTCTTGAAACACCTCTTTGTTTCAATCGAGTTTAAAAAATAATGAAGAATATCTTATAATAGTTCTGCTTGTCATTCCGTTACTTAGCCTTTCGGTAATGCTTTCATGTGATTAGAGAGAAAGAGGGAGAGAGAAAAAAGAGGTAGAGAGAAAAAAGAGGGAGAGAGAAAAAGAGGGAGAGAGAAGCGTCCATGACATGATAGAGGGAATGTAATTGTAATGCTTTCACATGACTAGTTGAAGAGAAAGAGAGGAGAAAGAAAAAGGAGAGGGGAAAAGAGGATAAGGCAAAGAGTGGGACAGAAAAAGGGAGCGAGAAACGTCCATGATGTGAGGTAGGGGGAATGTAATTGTTCAATGCTGCCGAGGATGAATTTCTCTTTCATCCTTTCAGGGTTGATGAAATAACTACCAGATGAACACCGGGATTGATATAATCAACTAACACCCACCCTCAAATTTTCAAGCCTTGTGCCTATAGAAAGTATTATTAAACAGACGTCAAGTAAAAGCGTGGTTATCCTTGCATACAAGCTGTCCCCTGCATCCCTAACCTTACAGTTTCATAGGTGCTGGTGCCACATAAAAAGCACCAGTACCACTGCCATATAAACACACCCTTGCTGGTGCTGTGTAAAAGTGCCCAGTTCACTCTGTAAAATGCTTGGCCTTTGGAAGGACATCCAGTCGTAGAAACCATGCTAAAACAGATGTGGAACTTGGGAAGCTCCTGTCAAACTGTCCAACCCATGCCAGCATGGAAAATAGACGTTAAATGATGATGATGATGTTTAAAGCAGTGAGCTGGCAGAATTGTTAGCACGTCAGACAGAATGTTTAGTGGCATTTCATCCATCATTGTGTTCTGAGTTCAAATTCTGCTGAGCTCAACTTTGCCTTTCGTACTTTCATGCTTTGATGCAATAAATACCAGTTGTGTTCTGAGGTTGATGAATCAAGTAGACCCCTCCCACAGAATTTCATGCCTTGTGCCTATAGTAGAAAGAATTATTAAACAGATGTTTGGAACATATATTAGCATGAGAAAATTTTTAATTAGATTATTTAAAAATTTTTAATTAGATCATTTTAAAACAGGAATTTTTAATTAGATCATTTTAAAACAGGAAAATTTTTAATTCGATCATTTTAAAACGGAATATGTATGAGAGAACCAGGGGTAATCTTGAGTAAGTTAGCATCAAAACGATTACATCTTACGGGAAACAACAACCTCTGATATAAAATAAAATGGACCACATGGAAACAATATGCTACATTCACACAATTTGCAAATAAATGATTATTTTATACAAGTGACCACTAAGATCAACTAACCCTTTAGTATTTAAACTGGCAATATCTGGCCCAAAGTTTTCTGTTTTATGTTCAAACTGACTAGATCTGGCCTCTCACACCTACCATACAATGTCATTGAAAAATTAACAATGACATATAATAATAATAATGAAATTATTGTATACAGTGCTCAGGTGCACCACAACTTGTCAAAAGCGCGTATAAAGCATATGCAGTAATGTACAAATGTCTGGAAAGTGAACAGTGAATGAGTCAGATACATGCTTGCATGTGTATGGAGGGGAGAAAATAAGGTGTAGTGTTGGCGAATCTCAGGAAGCATGGAAGTTTTGAAGGATGCAGTGCTCTGACAACTAACAACTGATGCTGGCAGTTTGTTCCATACTTCAACAACTCTTAGCATGTGAAATCTCAAAGCTATAAGATAATGCATGATTAATTCACATCAATATGAATGAATATGTATTACATTTGACAGAGTAATTCAGCTAGTTATATATAAAATGATAATTTCATTTGTTTAAAATGGATAAAATATTTCTAATTGAAGAAAAGTATAATGAGACCAAAAATATCACTTGTTTTCCCCTCTATCATAGCAACAGGTAATTGCAACACTTGTTCTAACTTAGTATATTTCTAATTTGTCTTGTGTAGGAGACAAAAAAAGTCTGTGTAAAATTCAATTTGATGGGAATTATGTCGATGTAAATACTGAAATCAGGTCAGTGTGTTCATGAATTCTTGTTTTTGTCTTTTCTTTTATCTTTTATTTGTTTTACACCTCAAATGGTTTAGTCAGACAATTCGTCTCCAGAACTTATTTTGTCTTAAGCCTGTCTTAAGTAGAGTCTCTTTTTGCGACACTGCTAAGTTAAAGGGATGTAAACAAATGAACACCAGTCATCAAACGGTGAGACACACATACATACACACACACACACATGATGGGTTTCTTTCAGTTTCAGTCTATTAAATCCACTCACAAGGCTTTGGTTGATACTTGCCCAAAGTGTTGTGCAGTGAGAATTCCTGAATGTCTACAAAATTCTAAGATGCAATTTATGTCTATAAAATATATTATAAAACAGTAATTAACTCAGTTTAACCCTTTAGAATTCAGAGGGATAGGTAAAAATTAAAGAACAAAGTATTAAAATTCACTGTTCCCTTCAGTAAACACATTCTCTCTCCTGATCTGTCCCTGTCTCCTCCACTTCCACCTTCATTATGCCACCATATTTCCCTCAACCAAACACTCTCTGTACCCTTATCATTTTATCATATAATAGCCCAACCCCTGTAGGTGTGTGTGTGGGGGGCATTATTGATTTTTATTGAAATCCAATTAGCCTATAATTGAACTGGATGCCAGTTTAACATGTATGCAAAGTTTTGTGAAGATTGGTTTACTGGTATAGGCAGCAAGATGATAACAGACAGACAGAAATTGCCATTTATATATAAGATTCTTTCAGAATTCTAATTTTATTTTTCACACATGGAAAGTCTTTGATAAAATATTTTGCATTAGCACTCTCTGAGAGAACAGGTTATCCACTACTGAAACACATTGGAAGAGACTCTTATCAAGAAATATTGGTTTCAGAGTTTGGCACAAGGCCTGCAGTTTCAGAGAAGAGGACAAGTCGATTACACCAACCCCAGTGCTCAACCACAAAAGGATGAAAGGCAAAGTTGACCCTGGTGGTATGTGAACTCAGAATGTAAAGACAGATAAAATGCAGCTAAGCCCTTTGCTGACTATTCTGCCAACTCCCTACCTTACTTGTCAAGTAATATTGATACCTTGAAAAGAAGGACAGTAGCTGATCACTGGCATCTTGATGGCGTCTTGAAGTGAAGCGTGACCAAGCCACAATTTTGTCTCAATTGGGAAATGAAAAAAAAAAAATCTATGTAAAATTTAGTGTGATGAGAATTATGTCAATTTCTTTTTCTTTCTGTCTGGACATTTTCTAAGTGAATATTTTTTTCTTGGGGAAATGGGGTCATAATTTTCTTGTCTGTGTGTTGAAACATCTTAATGGAAAAAAGTCATTCAAGTTTGCTATCAACGCAAACACTGAATTCAGATAACTGTCAATAAATTCTTGTTTTGCTCTTAATTCATTTAATGTTTGTCGTGTAAAAAAAAATTTCATTTTACAGACTGGCAAAAAGTGTGAAAAAAATGTAATTCTGGAGTTAAAAAATAATTAACACGTGATAAATATGGTTTCTTTACTTTATGTGATGCATTCAAAAAGGAAAAAAAAAGATTTTACAGATTGGCAAAAGTGTGCAAAAAGAAGCAGACAGAAAATATTGAAAAAAAGAAACCAAAAATCAATTTTAATTTTGAAAGGTACAATGAAGGAAGAAGGTGGGGGTGGGGGGAGGGAGAAGGGGTAGTTTTTCTTTCATTAAATGCAAATAACAAGTGTTTCAGAATGTGGAATATAATAAAATAACAAGAAATAACACAAAAGGACTAAAAAAGAAAAGAAAAAATATTTTAGTGGTGGCTGTTGCTCCCAAATCACGATGAGGGTGGTTGGGATGGTAAAACACATGAAAAAAAAAATTAAGCTTCCTCTTATTGCTTTGAAATGTGGCATTCTAAGAAATTTGGGAAAATCCTGAAAAAAAAAAAAAACCCAACAGAAAACAGAAATTCTGACTAATGTGGAACATACATTAGAATTTTTGGAGACATTTGTGCAATCCTGTGTGCACCTTCTGTTTTGTACCAGAAATCATTGTTTAACATACATGTGCAACACATCTGCCATATGTATCTTTATCTTTTATTAAATTTTAATACTTTTGATATATATTTTAAATAATATAAATTAATTAATTTTATGTATTGGCTTATGTTTTTCATTGTTTGATTTGCCTAATATGGTTTTATCTCTAATTTAATATAATATATATATATATATATATTTATGTATATATTTATATATATCATCATCATTGTTTAATGTCTGCTTTCCATGCTAGTATGGGTTCGACAATTTGACTGAGGTCTGGCGAACCAGATGGCTGCACCAGGCTCCAATCTTGATCTGGCAGATTTTCTACAGCTGGATGCCCTTCCTAACGCAAACCACTCTGACAGTGTAGTGGGTGCTTTTACGTGCCACAGGCACGAGGGCCAGTCAGGCGGTACTGGCAACGGCCACGAAAACATTTTGTTTTTTTATGTGCTACCTGCACACCGGCACAAGTGCCTGTAAGGCGACACTTGTAACGGTTACGCTTGAATGGTGCTTTTTATGTACCACTGGCATGAGCGCCAGTTAGCCACTCTGGTAACGATCATGCCCGGATGGTGCTCTTAGTGCTCCACTAGCACGGAATAAGTACTAGACTTACAAAGAATAAGTCCTGGAGTCGATTTGCTCGACTAAAGGCGGTGCTTCAGCATGGCCACAATCAAATGACTGAAACAAGTAAAAGAGTAAAGAGTATACAGGAACATTGAGGATCATAACAAAATTTAGATTCCTTTTTCCTGGCCGTGACAAAGGTAAAACAAAATCTTGAGAGGATGTCACTGAAAACTATATGTCACTAAAAGATATTTTAGACAATTATTCACTGTGGATCTTTTCGGTTTGAACGGCAGTTTTTTAAAATAATTTCCACGTAACTAAACACTTTTAAACTTCGTATACTGGTAGAATGAGTTTATAAAACATCTTTTTCTCTTGGCTTTATTGAGAAAATTCTATAGTTTGTAAGATATTTGTTGTTTTTTCTTCAATTTCTGCAATTTCAACCAATCAATGATGTCTATTGAGGTGAATAACATTCTGTGCCGTATGAATATGTCCCCCGTTTAAGAAACAGATTGGGTTTATTTACATTTGTGAAGAAAAGAGATACCCTTCCCCCCACCCCTAACCCTAACCATAAAACAGATTGAAATGCAATAGATTGATACTAGGGTCATAATTATGGGTGACAATTTCACATGACACCGCTAGAAAAAACTGCCGTTCAAACCGAAAAGATCCTTCATTGTTATTAATATAAACTTTACATCTCTCACCAAAAACGAAAAAGTAAAGGCGATGCTTTGCTTTATGGTCCAGAAAGTGAAACCATTAAAGTCGGTAGAGATCGTAATTTTCCGGCAATTCAGCACTGAAACCAAAGGGGAAGAATTTTCTTTGAAATGAAATAGAAGTGATACAAAACTGATGTAATTGTAAAATTCAAATTTTGTGGGAAAATGATACTCTTTTACTCTTTTACTTATTTCAGTCATTTGACTGTGGCCATGCTGGAGCACCGCCTTTAGTCGATCAAATCAACCCCAGGACTTATTCTTTGTAAGCCTAGTACTTATTTTATCGGTCTCTTTTTGCCGAACCGCTAAGTTACGGGGATGTAAACACACCAGCATTGGTTGTCAAGCGATGTTGAGGGGACGAACACAAACACACAAACACACACATACACATATCTATATATATAAAAGTGAGGTTGTGTGGTGTCTGTTTCCTACGATTTAGATTCCTAACTACTCCCACATTTTGCGGTGCAGTTTAACCAAAAGCGGGTATCTTATAGTCGTGATTCATATCAAGCCCTTCTGGGTATTAGTGCACGTTTACGATGAGTCTACAATTTAAAAAAAAATTTACCATCATTTTTTCCCATTTTTAATGCATTTTTGGCATATATAAGGGAAGTAACTCTCTAAAAATGTATTATTAAATCTCAAAACGTAAAAAGCTACAGTAACACCCCACTTTGTGGTTAACCATATTGAGATGGCTATTATACTTTACATCTCTAAAAATGTTTATATAGTTATTTCCCTTACAAACCCGAGCAACGCTGGACGATACTGCTAATATATATATACATATATACGACGGGCTTCTTTCAGTTTCCGTCTACCAAATCCACTCACAAGGCTTTGGTCGGCCCGAGGCTATAGCAGAAGACACTTACCCAAGGTGCCACGCAGTGGGACTGAACCCGGAACCATGTGGTTGGTAAGCAAGCTACTTACCACACAGCCACTCCTGCACCTATGCGTCACAGAATATAACAATTAGACAAGATAATTATTGTGGGAGCCATTTAACTGAAGCCTAACATTACTAAAGGTCCCAGAATAAGCAAGAAAGATTATTGTATTTTTAAAGTTCATTGTGTTAATACTAATATCCCATACAGCATAATTCCTTTCAGTCAAATACGTCGCTGTTGATGATGACCATAATTCTCATGGGTGCTTGTTGCAGTGTAACAAGCTCAGCCATTTCTTCTACATATAAACAATTTCGAAATAAACTTTCAGTTTTAAAGTAAATCATTCTCTCACTTACATTCCATTGTCGAGTTAGAATTGAGTACAAATGAAAATTCATCATTTTACTTTCATATTATTGAGAAAGCGGAACCTTAGAAGCTGTCAAAGATCGTAGTTTGCTGGAAATTCAACAGGGACAAAAATTAAAAACGAGAAAATGTATTTTCGTTTGAGGATCTTTTCACTTTGACCGGCAGATTTTTAAAATAATTTCTTTGTAACTAAACACTTTTAAACCTTGTAGACTATGTTACATAAAACTGTGTGTTAGATAAAACATCTTTTTCTCTTGGCTTTCTTGAGAAAATTCTGTAGTTTGTAAGGTATTTGTTGTTTAATTTCTTGCATTTCGGCAATTTCAACCAATCAATGATGTCTATTGAGGTGAATACAATTTCTGCCGTAACATTTTCTGGCGGTGTCATATCAATGTGTCACTGTTATTTATGAGAAAAAAGATACCCTGTGGCCATAAACTGAAGGGTCACTTGTAATCAGAGCTGGATAACAAAACTGTTCCCTCTTTAATGTCCACTCATAATTATGACCCTAGTATCGATTTATTGCATTTCAATTTGTTTTAGGGTTAGGGTTAGGGTTAGGGGTGGGGGAAGGGTATCTTTTTTTCTTCAGAAATGTAAATAAACCTAATCTGTTTCTTAAACGAATATATAATATGTAATGTGTGTATCTGTGCAACAGAAAGGGAAATTAAAACTGCATATGTTGTGAACTTAGAATATGTGTTTATTAATAAAAGTTTAATAACGATAACCTTTTATTCATACGAACGTAACTGAGATGAAATATGTCATAAATAACAGTGACACATTGATATGACACTGCCAGAAAATGTTATGGCAGAAATTGTATTCACCTCAATAGACGTCATTGATTGGTTGAAATTGCCGAAATGCCAGAAATTAAACAACAAATAGCTTACAAACTACAGAATTTTCTCAAGAAAGCCAAGAGAAAAAGATGTTTTATGTAACATATTCTACCAGTATACGAAGTTTAAAAGTGTTTAGTTACAAAGAAATTATTTTTTAAATCTGCCAGTCAAAGTGAAAAGATCCTCGTTTGAAGTGAACCAAAAGTGATACAAACCTAAAGTAACAAAATGGTAATTGTAAAATCAAACCACTTGTTATCACCGGACAAAATGCTTAACAGCATTTCTTCCGGCTCTGTACATTTTAACTTCAAATTCCGCCATGGCCAACTTCGCTTTTCGTCCTTTCGGGGTCAATAAAATAAAGTACCAGTTAAGCACTGGGGATGATGTAATCGATTTCACCCTCCTCTCAAAATTGCTGGTCTTGTGTCAAAAATTAAAAAGGAATTGTAAAATCAAATTCCGTCGACTTTAGTGATGTTCAAATCAAAACGAAACATCCCGCCTCTCACTGAAACATTCAGTTGTGAAAGACATTTTGTCTTTTTGACAAAACAGTTTGTTGTATTCCTATAGAACATAGTCAGAAATTATCTAGTGGGATCTTTTCGGTTTGAACGGCAGTTTTTTAAAATAATTTCTATGTAACTAAAAAAAATTTAAATTCATATACTGGTAGAATGTGTTTATAAAACATCTTTTTCTCTTGGCTTTCTTGAGAAAATTCTATAGTTTGTAAGATATGGCGGCATCATATGTAAATGTCCCTGTTATTTATGAGGAAAAAAGATACCCTGTGGCCATAAACTGAGGGGTCACTCGTAAACAGAGCTGGATAACAAAACCGTTCCCTCTTTAGTGTCCACCCATAATTATGACCCTAGTATCGATCTATTGCATTTCAATCTGTTTTAGGGTTAGGGTTAGGGTTAGGGTTAGGGTTAGGGTTAAGGTTAAGGTTAGGGTTTAGGTTAGGGCTAGGGCTGGGGGGAAGGGTATCTTGTTTTCTTCAGAAATGTAAATAAACCCAATCTGTTTCTTAAACGAGGGACATTTTCATATTTCACCGCCAGAAAATTTTAAGGCAGATAATGTTTTCACCTCAATAGACGTCATTGATTGATTGAAATTACCAAAATTGAAGAAAATATCTTACAAATATCTTACAAACTACAGAATTTTCTCAAGAAAGCCAAGAGAAAAAGATGTTTTATAAACACATTCTACCAGTATACGAAGTTTAAAAGTGTTTGGTTACAAAGAAATTATTTTAAAAAAAACTGCCGTTCAAACCGAAAAAATCCATCTAGTGTTCCCCTGCCACTAAACCGTAAATTTTCGGACATGTATGTTTTATATATCGTAGATTACGATTCTGAAATAGATAGATTATAGATTGGCGGTTAAACCTCTGATCTCCCTCGTTCCCAATTTATACCATGGCTGCGATGTATTTCTGTCATTCGTTTATTGGATTTAAATATTTAGTACCCATGTTACGATTTTCTGTCAATTTCTGGATTATAAAAATAAAAGAAATAAGTCTGCATTGAAACGATTTTACGAATCAATCAAGATTTGGCAGAAAACCAAGTATTCAGTTTCACTCTTATTTTTATGTTGATTTATTTCAATTCATTCAATATGAAATTAGTTTTATTAAAAATAAATGCTTTGTATTATTGTTTCAAGAGGTATCGCCTGAAATAGAATGTTCTTGTTTATTTTTCAAAATGAAAAGTAAGCAGTCCAATAGATTGAGCAGATATTTTATCTTTTACTCGTTTCAATCATTAGTCTGCGGTCATGCTGGGGCACCACATTGAAAGGGCGATCTTTCGTCTCTAGTAGACCTTTCCGTCGATTTCCATTAAAAAATTTTTTTTTTTACATATGGGCTTGCGGGAACTTTTGAAGTAATATACATACATATACACATACACCGAGTAAACAATTTCAGTTATCTCTTTCTTTCACACATTACTCTGTCTCTTCACACACACTAACAGAAGCACTTCACTTACACAACATACTGTCTGTCTCCCACATCCCATCAAACACACACACACACATGTACATCAATGCTTCCCATGCACGGTAACTTCAAAAGAACTTCCCTCGTCATACAATCGCTTTCTCTTAGTCTCTTTCGCTCTCATTACTTCAAAAGTTCCCGCAAGCCCATATGTAAAAAAAAAATATTTTTTACGGAAATCGACGGAAAGGTCTACTACAGACGAAAGATTGCCCATTGAAAAATTTAGTCAAGCAAATCGATCTCAGTATTTTTTAGTCTGGTCGATTTTTGCTGGTAACGTAACCAAGCCAATAACGGTTGTCTAGTGGTGGTGGGCAGGGCCGGATAGAGGTCAAAGAGTGCAATTTCCCCGGGCATCCACAGATATAGGGCCCTCCTGCTACGGAGGCTATGTAGCACTCAACACTGGAGGAGTTTTAAAAAATCCATGCTTTGTCAATGTTTGTCTCTTCCCTCGCACAAACACACTCATCTTGCCTTTTGAACAACAACCACTAAAGTGATATTTTCTTTTCCGTAATTTTCTGCTATTTTATCGTATTCTACATTCTGAAACATTTGTAACTCGTGTTAAAGAAAAAAACAATCTTCCCTCCTTCATTGTACTTTTCATAATGGAGTAAAATCAAACACTGCAAGTGAATATATGATGAAAAATTTGAATTTCGAAAAGTGTATTTTCAGTCGTTTATTTAAGCTTTCTCTGCCACCTCGTCAAATACAATTACATGTAATAGATGAGTTTTGAGATATAAATTTGCTAATTTTCAATATTTTAATTCTTTTGCATAAGGGGGTCCACCGAATTTGAAGTGTTCTGGTCCCCCAAGGTTTAAATCCAGTCCTTGTAATGAGGGACAAAAGCACGCACATATATCTATCTATCTATCTACCTACCTACTTATCCATCCATCCATACATACATACACATACATACACACACACACACGGTTGGATTTTTTCAGTTTCCACCAAACAAATCAACTCACAAGGCTTTGGCTGGGTCTATTGTAGAAGTTACTTGTCCAAAGTACCTCGCACTTAGACTGAACCCAGAACCATTTGGTTGAGAAGCAAACTTCATATTACACAACCACACCTGCGTATATGTACAAACAAAAGAAGGAATAACTTTTTGATATTCGAAATTTTAAAACATTAAAAAGTTTTTTTTAGAAAATTTTCTAATGAAAGAGAATCATAATTCTAGATGTTTTAAGTCAAGACTATTGAGAAGGTTGCAAGACGCAACGAAAATTTTAGGAAAATAAAAATAAGAAATTTTACCGGTGAGTGTGTTACATTATAAGGTACAAAAAGAAAATGACTCTCCCCAGACACAACAGAATATGCTTCAACATAAACTCATATAAAGAATCTTGCACACCAAATCCAAAAACGAAATAAAGCAGATAGATATCTGGAAAAAAGAAGAGAAAAATTTGATGAAGTCAAAACTGAAAAATTAGGGAAATGGTGGGGAGTACTGGCTTTAGTAAAAAGTATTTTATCTCATGGCCTCACAATCCACAAGAACCTCAAAATAATTAAAAAGGCATCTATCTATATAGAGAAAAATTGATGTATAAACATCGAAAGCTATTATCTACGGTAACTAAGAACTCAGTAAACAATAGATCGCTAAACTCTCAACAGGTTATAACATGCATACATATATAGCAAATATCCTCCAAAGTTAATATAGCTTATGGTTTTAAGTTTATCATCCGGCATTGCACGCACTGTCTTAAGGCATGGGCACATCGAACAGTTGCCCAAGAACCTTTCGGGCCTCGGGTCCCAAGTCTAATCTATGTGTGATGTGGCTTGCAGACAAATAAAAACTATAGGGCCCAGTGCATTGATTTGCCTAGGGTTCTATAATACTGTTAAGATGACCCTAACTGCCAGTTGACCTTAAAATAACTATTCATTTGCTCTGCAATGCAGGCGTAGTCTCAGGAATTTTTCGAAGGGAGTGCGCGAGGTCAGAAGGGAATACAAGGCGTAATAACATTATTTAGAAGGGCGCATTTCTTTTTTTGAAGAGAGACGTGCCCCTCAGCCCCTCCTCCCCTTGGGTCCGTTCCTACAATGTATGAAGAGAAGTTCTACAAGTCGTTCGGTTTGCTAGTATCAAGGAATAGAAGCTAAATTAACCCTTAATTCACCAAGGTGCGTTGAGCAAGATGCTTATTTCACGTTGCTCCAGTTCGCTCAGTTTGTAAAAATGAATAAGTACCAGCCTCGTTACATTCTGTGTCACGTTGAATACCCCTTACAAACCACATTAAGGGTACGCGTGTTTGCGGAGTATTCAGCAACTTGCACGTTAATTTTACGAGCAAGCTGTAAACATTTTGAGCAATCACACGAAGACGATGTCAGGCAAGCGATCATCAGAGAATTCGTTATACTGAATACGTTTGATATACATTTGACAAATATATTTGATGCACATATGAGTGCAATCATTTAGAATTATTTTAACTAAGATTATACGACTTTAAAAAAATGTTTTGTTTCCCCTTCTCCTTTCCATAACTATTGGACATTTTCGCCCCATTTTTTTTGCGGATTTTTGTCTTATGTGGCAGCGATTAAAAGGCGAAAGTCTGTCAAATAACTATAGAATTTGTGAAAAGTTTACTTTTGTTTATTTGTAATCTCCGATATTTAAAAAATAAATGTAAATCTGCAAAAAAAAAAAAAAAAATTCTGAAAATAATGGTCAAAGCTTAACATTTACAGCAAGAGATGAACAGGTCAAATAATGGGGAATTTTCTTTTTGTGTTTATTCTTAATACAGAATTATAATCTTAGATGTTAAAGCATAAATTTTAAAAAAATTTCAAAAAAATCTACGAAAAAAAAAAGAAAACATAAAAGTGAAAATGAGTTGGGAAGAGACAAAAAAAAGTTTAAAATTTTGAAAAAAAAACAACTTTGCAGCATCGTCATCTCCAAAATTGAAAACTTACAAAGAATAAAAAAAAAAGAGAAAGCGAGTGAGAGAGAGAGAGTGTGAGTGAGTGAGAGAGAGAGTGTGAGTGAGTGAGTGAGAGAGAGAGAGTGTGTGAGTGAGTGAGAGAGAGAGATTGCGATTGATTACGGTCTTTGACGAACTCAGTAATTCCCGTCTCGGCTATTAATCATTACGTTGCTATTGAATTACTCTTGAGACATAAGTCTTCGGAAAATAGTTTGGTGAGTATTTTTTCACTGAAAAATTTTCACACATCACTTATTTACTATATTTTCAACAAATGTTGTCTAATATTTTTCTGTCATTCTAAATTAATCATTTCGTCTTCCCGGTAAACAAAAAAAAAAAAAAGAAAACACTGGGTTTTACTCTGACTTGATTTCAAACAAGCCATTGTCCATATATAAACATCTGAAACCAGCTAAAATAAATTGACATTTTATAATTTCAGTGGCCTTTTTGATTTCATGGTGCCCTGGAGATCAAAGAAGATATTACTCGGGCATTTCATACCTCTAATTTTTTCAAACAAAGATGTGTTGCTAATTTACTTTTATTCTTTCTCCTCCATTTTATTGCTAACGTTTTTGTAAATTCTTTTTTACTGAATTATTGCAAATGAAATTATTTTGATAAATAATCAAGAAAATATATGATTTATTTAGTTGATTATATATTAAAATTTTTGGAAAAAAAGTTTGTAGAAAACCTTGTTTTATTAATCTCATTGAAAATATAGCAAAAATATGTGAATACCTACACAAGTGTCCCCTCCCATCGACTTTGTTTCTTCGTTAACAACACCACCCGGAAAATATTTGTTGAAAATTTTATTAAAAGAAAATATCATTTCTGAAAGTTGTGAGGAACCAAAATCGGGTGGAGGGTGCACACTTAAGGATGTATATTAGAATATGAGCAATACGTTTTTTCCAAGACACTTAAACATTAATACAAGTTTCTTAAATCTTTAAATTATATTTTCTAAAACCGTAAATAATATTTTATAAAGCCTTAAGTTGTTTCTGAAGTCTGATCGTATTTTTAAAAATCCGTGGCACAGCTACCCCAGATATGCTTGTAGTACACCACTGGGAAAGACTTCCGCCCGTCCCCCCTATTTTCTCCCAAATTTGTTTATTTTTGTAATTTCTTTCCCCAAAATCCCTGTTTTCGGATACGGAGGTTCAGGAAAATTGCCAAAAATCGGCATTGTGAAATTCCCCCCCCCCCTTCCCCCCAACTCATTCAATTTTGACTTTTTTCGACAACACTAACCCCCTAACCCTAACCCTAAAACCGTAACCGTAAGTACAGAAATGATTTGAAATTTTTGTCCGAATCATGATGTCCGTATTTTTCCGCATATTTAGAAAAAAAAAAAAAAAAAAATTCTTAAAAAAATATTTCACGAAGATTTTTGGAAAGTTTTTCAGAATCATAATCTCCGTATTTTTCCGCATATTTTGAAGAAAAAAAATTGGGAAAAAAGTTGGCACCGCGAGTGTCGCGTTGCTCTCAAACAACTATGCCGTCCCGGGTCGACCTTGAGTGACTTCAACACAACCAAAGCATTCTATAAGGGATTAGTGGAGGGGAGGTATGACGACGATCTTGGGGCGAACGAGGAATACCTGACCCGCCTTTTTGAGACGACTTTCGGGCCGGGACCTATGGACAACTTCCAGAGATCCCTGGCCTGGCAGTGCTACCGAGAAGCGCTACCTGTTCGGGATAAGCTCTATAGGCATGGCTCGAGAAACACGAGGCCGACCTGCCCGAGATGCGGTTAGAGCGACGAAACCGTTCTGCACGCAATCGTACAGTGTCCAACAATCACCGACCTGTGGACTTATGTCGAACGACTGCTGTCACGTGTGGGACGTGTCGGTTTATCGGCCGAGTCTATCGTTAATATCGTCACGCCTCCTTCTTTCAAACGGGAAGGAAGAGCCATTTTTATCATACTTGTGGCTATGGCGAAAGAATGTATCTGGTGGACGCGCCTGAAAGGATTAGAGACAAACACTCTCCTCTCTGGTCAATCTCTCATCAACTTCTTCAAGTTCTTCAAGTATCACTTGAAAAGGAAAGTGAGAGTAGAGAGGCAAATTTTGTCTAGTGAATGTTTTAAAAAAAGATGGGTGAATGTAGCAAGGATGGCACGTATGAATGACGAAGCCACCTTGAGTATGATCCTATAAACGGTAAAAATTTAATACAGAGAGTTACTTATTTGTAAAAAAAAAAAAATGTAGCATGTGACTTCATTGACCGAGGTTACCGTGGTCTTTTCCGTAGGCTTTTCTTTCTATGGGTAAACCGCACCTGTCTTCCCCTTTGCACTTCATATTGACATTTCTGTGATAACGATCCCTATTGATTGATTTTTTATTTAAAATTTTTCCCTTTTTTCTTTTTTTTTCTTTTGCTTTCCTCTTTCCTTCCTTTTACAATCCCTTTTGATCGAAAACCAACCCCCCCTTTTTTTATCCCCAAAATAAAAGCTCTACCTTGTAATTTGTCCCATCTGTGTGCAGCCCTGTGTGGCTAATAAAGAAAAATATCTATTTTTTAATTGCTAGTAGATTTTAGGGCAATCCTTCGGTATAAGTACACACATGACTTTGTTTACATTTCTGAAGATAACAGAAACCCTAACCCCCCATATATAAAAAAACAAACACTTTCTTGAAATGTATTTGGTACTTACACTGGTACTTACGCCGATTTTAGAATAAATTAAAAGTGAGGGTTTTTGAAAAAAATATTTTTCGTAATCTTTTGTTTGCCCTTTGTTTTTCGTACAGGTTCTCTAACTCCATCCTCTGATAACCATTTAGCTGTTATTTGGAAAAACTGGAACTTTGTTTAGAGTTATTTATAGGGTCTGGTGAACATAGCTAAGCTATAACAAATTCCCTGTGAGTTCAAATTCCACATACACACACATACACAATATCATCCTTTAACGTCTGTTTTCCATGGTGGCATGGGTCAGACGGTTTGAGTGGAGCTGGCAAACTGGAGTTGCACCAGGTTCCAGTCGGATTTGGCTTGGTTTCTACGGCAGGATGCCCTTCCTAACGCCATCCACTTTACAGTTGGGGCTAGGTGCTTTTAATGTGACACTGCACAAGTACTTTTTACGTGACCCCAGTGCTGCACTCTTGCAGGCCAATCCTCCTCACCAGAGGAAGTAGCCTTAACACTTCTATGTATGACGAGTCTTGTTGAGTACAGCAAGGCGCCAGGTATCTTGGTCCTTTGTCATCTTGTCTGGAAGGTTCAACATCCTGAGGTCGTCCTTCAGTACTTCGTCCCATGTCTTCCCCAGTCTCCCTCTTCCACATGTTCCATCCACTTTGAAAGATTGACTCTTTATGGAGTTGTCAGCATCCATTCTCATCACATGACCAAACCAACACAGTCTTCTCTCTTGCACACAGCAACTAATTCCTCTTTTGCCTAACTTCTCTTTCAGTACATTAGCACTCTGTCGAACATGTATGCTTACATTACACATCCAGCGGAGCATACTTGCCTTATTCCTCTCTAATGTTCACATGACCTCTACATTCAGGGCCCACATCTGCCTCCCATTTAGGGTTACTGTTTGTATACATGCATCATGCAATCTTCCTCTCAGCCGGAGAGAGAAACCTTTGATTGCCAACAGAAGTAAAAGCTCTCTGAATTTCCTCCATTCTATTCTTATTCTAGCCATTACACTTTCTGTACATCCTCCTTCACTGCTTATTTTATCCTCTAGGTTGCAGAAATCGTCCACTACCTCTAATGACCCTCTGGGGCATTTGAGAAAGTCAATTTCCTGAGTATCAGCAGTTCTTATGGCTCTTGTGCATCTTCCACATACAAACAACACTTTCTCTGATAACCTTCTTACTTTTCCACAGCACCTTTTATGTGTCCACAGCTCCTTTTATGTGTCCACAGCTTATACAGAGTACACTGCATGGAATTCCTGCCTACACCTTTCTTACAGATCGAGTAAAGCCACTTATCAGAAGTGGGTGGGATCCTGTCTGTTTTCTTGCTTACTAAAACCTTAGTTCTTGCTAAGTTAACATTATGGCCCTTTGATTCCAGGTTTTGCTTCTACACCTGGAATTTCTTTTCTAGCTCCAGTATAGAGTCTACTATGAGGGCAAGATCATCAACATATAGTAGTTCACTGGGGCTGCCAGTTTTGAATTTCTTCGTTATGGTCTGGAGGACAATGATAAAAAGGAGGGGACTAGAGACTGACCCTTGATGAATGCCTACTTGTGAACCAAATTCTTTGTTGTCCTTGTGGTTAACTTTCACCTTACACTGTCTCTGTACATGGCCTGTACAGCTTCCACAAGTCACTCATCTACCCTTAACCTCAGAGCCCATCATATTGCACAGCGAGGAACTCTATGGAAGGCTTTCGCTAGATCAATGAATGCCAAGTATAATGATTTATTCTTAGCTAAGTACTTCTCTTGCAGTTGCCTGACTATGGAAATAGTATCAGTAGCGCTTATGCTCAGGGTGAAGCCAAACTGCATTTTGTCTAGCCTAATTCTGCTCCTAATTAAGATGTTTTAGTATAAAGCATCTATAACGTCCGCTTTCCATGCTAGCATGGGTTGGACGGTTCAACTGGGGTCTGGGAGGCTGCACCAGGCCAGTCAGATCTAGCAGAGTTTCTACAGCTGGATGCCCTTCCTAACGCCAACCACTCCGTGAGTGTAGTGGGTGCTTTTTATGTGCCACCGACACAGGTGCCAGACTAGGCTGGCGAATGGCCACGCTCGGATGGTGTGTGTATATATATATATATATATATATCAGGCTGAGTAAAAAGTAAGCAACATTTTGAAACATGAAATTCATCACAATATATTTCAACAATGCAGAAATTTTATTCATCAAAGTAAGTACCATTACAATCAACACATTTTTGCTAACGAGTTAATCTGGTAACATAAAAATCAAGTTCTGGAGCTGATGAACTCTTTGAATGCACTTTCAGCATTGGTTTCATTTTTGAACTCCTCCTCTCACAGGAAACCATCAAGGTGTTTGAAAAAGTGGTAGTCAGTAGGAGAAAGGTCTAGGGAATAAGCTGGGTGGGAAGAACTTCGTTGCCAAGTTCCCTCACCTTCTGGAGCATCATGTGGTCAAGCATTCTTTTCTACTCTAGGCACAAGGCCCGAAATTTTTGTTGGGGAGGAGGGGCCAGCTGATTAGATTGATCCCAGTATGCAACTGGTACTTAATTTATCGAACCCAAAAGGATGAAAGGCAAAGTCAACCTCGGCAGAATCTGAACTCAGAACATAAAGACAAATGAAATACCACTAAGCATTTCACCCAGCATGCTAACATTTCTGCCAGCTCGTCACCTTTTGTGTGGTCGAGCATTGTCATGAAGAATGATTGGCTCTCTTCTGTTGACCAGTCTGGGACAGAGGCATAGCAGTTTTTCATTCATTTTGGCAATTTCATGGCAATATGTTTTTGCAATAATGGTTTTTCTAGGTTTCAAGGAGCTATAGTGGATGAGTCCACCAAACAGTCACCATAACCTTCTTTTTGAAGAGCTTGGGTTTGGGGAAAATTTTCAGTGCTTCATTTTGGTTTGACCACTGCAAAAAATGTTTTATTATTGTACAGAATCCTCTTTTCATCACAAGTTACAGTACAGTCTGGTTATGGAGAAGAAGCAACGAGCAGATTTCATATCTGCGCATTTTCTGATTTTCAATCAAATCGTGTGGTACCCATTTGTCAAGCTTTTTTGATTTTCCGATCCCATGCAAATGATTGCTGGCAGTTTTCTGGCTAACTTGAAGTTCTTTTCCAGTTCTCGAGTAGTTTTATGTGGATGTTTCTCAATGACAGTCTTTAACTGACTGTCATCAATGACAGCTGTGCGTCCACTACGCTCATGATCTTCAAGGCTCAGGTCTCCACTGCGTAATCGTTTAAACCATTTTTGAGCTGACCACTCACTGGTCATTTCCTCACCAAACACTTCTTTGATATCGCAAGCAGTTTTAGCTGCTTTACATCCTTTTTTGAAGTTGAATAGCAAAATTGCTTGAATATTGTGCTTTGACAGTTCCATATCAGATGATTGTAACAATGGTGAAAAAAATACCAATGTTAATTTATTGATGCATTTGGGTGCAAAAAATATTTTTAAAAAATTCAAAACTCTGCAAGAATATAGTACAAATTCTTCATGGTTCAAAACGTTACTTGCTTTTCACTTAACCTGATATATATATATATATATATATATATATGTGTGTGTGTGTGTGTGTAAAAATGTGTGTGTAGTTGTATTTTTATGAGGAAAAGGTTGACAGTAACTTCAATGTTTCAGTTAGCTTGTCTTTGTCAGACTGTCTGATGTCACTGTCAACTTTTCCTTGTAAATGTTTAATCAACCATGTACTCTACTATTGATTAATCCTTCAGTTTAATGTTGAATTGTTTTTATATATATATGTAACTTAACATAAAAACTGACATATATGTATATGACATGGTTTAGGTAATACAAACTCTGAATATTTTGGAATTTGTCTTTGAGACAAGCCACATACCTAAACAGTTTAGTAATTATCTTAAAGTAGATGGCTCCGTTTTTCTCTGATTGAATCTTGGGAGAATGGTTGCCTGATTTTCTGTATTATGGGCATGCTTAGTCTTTTGATTGAGAGAGCAGTCTTAGCAAAAATTTCTCTTTTGATTGAAAACATGAATGGTATAGAAATTTCTCTCTTTGGCAAACAATTGGTCATAATTCAATTCCACAGATGTACAAAAGCTGATTAAGTTGGAGTGAGCGATTCTTTCTCCATTTTCAGTTCCAATATACATTACTTCTCTGTGCGATCTCAAATCTTTTATTTATGATCAAGGTAAAAAATCGTTTTATAAATGATTTAGTTACCTTAAACTTTGAATTTCCCATAATCTGTTTTCAGGAAAACCATATACATGAACATTTTGGTAATAATCTAAAATTAGGCAGCTATAACTGTTTCTCACATAATCAAACTGTTGAAGGGAAAAATGGTGGCCTAATTTTCTATATGAAGACGTGCTTTAATGTTGAGGATCTAAAACTTAAATCTTCTATCCTGATTCTTGAGAATGTCAAGTTAGTGAAATTATCGATATTAACCAGAATAAAATCAATAAATCTATGGAATTTTCCTTTTTTATTTTTCACCATGTGATACACATGAAATGTGTCATAATGGTTTTTGCCAAAACATCAAATGAAAAGCTAGTGAACTCATTTATAGTCACATGTGATTTTAACATTAATCTTTGGATTGATAGCGGCAAATTTGCGACATAATGAACAATAATTTATGTCCCAAAATAACATTGCCAACATGATTCTCTGATAAAAATGCCAGCTTAATTGAACACTTATGTGGAAGAGTTTCTCCTATCATTATTGCTTCTATTTAGGAATTTCGTTCAAACGTTTTTCTGATCACTTGTCCCGTTTTGCATTTCTGGATGAATTGATAAAGCCTGTCCTCATTAAAATTATGGTGTATCAGTGACTATTCAGACAAGATTACATGTTAAATAGTAATCATGGATTATTCAGACAAAATTACATGTTAAATAGTAACGATGGATTATTCAGACAAAATTACATATTAAATAGTAATGATGGATTATTCAGACAAAATTACATGTTAAATAGTGACTATGGATTATTCAGACAAGATTACTTGTTAAATAGTGACTATGGATTATTCAGACAAAATTACATGTTAAATAGTAACCATGGATTATTCAGATGAAATTACATGTTAAATAGTAACGATGGATTATTCAGACAAAATTACATGTTAAATAGTAACGATGAATTATTCAGACAAGATTACATGTTAAATAGTAACCATGGATTGTTCAGACAAGATTACATGTTAAATAGTGACCATGGATTATTATTCAGACAAAATTAAATATTGAATAGTCACTGTGTTAATGAAAATACTGTATGTCTTCTTTTAATTATCAGAAAAATAAAAGATATAAAAAAAAATCACCTAGCGCTCTCAAACATTAAGTTTAATAAATATAATCAAGAAAAGAATTATTGATGGCAAATGTTATCTAAATTTTTTTTGAAAATTAAATGAACGAGGAGTTCACATGTATATAGAACAGTTGAAGATTTAGGATCCACAGAGTTGAAGGAAAAGATATTTAAAAACAAATATTCAATCTAACAATCGACTTATTGGAAATGCATACTAAACGCAGAACTCTAGCCTATTTTCCTAATGTAAAAATAAATGATATAACACCTCCCTCCCCTTAGAAAAAGGTAAAGAAAAAAGACATGGCGAACTATCAACTAAACTCTAAATAGAAAATCGAAACCAAATTTATATCCTGATTAATTTATTGATGATGGTGGTAGATTATTTCATTGCTAATGATGGTAGAGAGATTGGAAAACCTAAGTGCCATGAAATCATTGTTGTTAGTTTTGGTTCAGGTACTTTATGATAGATATACTTTGATTAAAGGCTGGCAGTCAGCCATTTTCAGTAAAGTTGGACATGCTTACACTTGTTCTTCAAATACAGAACCTATTTATACCAGATAAAACGATTTCATTCTCAGTAATTGTTTCTTGTCACAATAATTTCTTTTTCTGTGCAAACTTAAACAATTATTCTTATCATGTTAAACTTGAAAGTATTTCTGGAGACATCTTTCTGCAGTGAAATAAAACAATATTAAAAGAAAAATATCTTTGTTCACATTGCTTTGACAGTACTCCATCAGATGCAAAAGCAGTATGAGCATACTGGAAAACTACATTTCTGAATTTTCTTCCAGAATTCTTAGACCCAACTGAACATCAAGGACTCATTCAACTTACTTATATAGCCATCAGTCTTCAGCCATATTATAGAGGCATTTACTATAATACTGTAAAAGTTACTCTGTCGCAGTTTCATTTAACAACAGTATATAATTTTTTGCAGATTCAAATTGCTGTCACAAAAACATTAACTAGCTATAGTAGATATGGAATCTTATGTAACAATTCTACAAAGCTTTTGCTGTCAATTTCAGGCTGTACTCTTTACTCTTTTACTTGTTTCAGTCATTTGACTGCGGCCATGCTGGAGCACCGCCTTTAATCGAGCAACTCGACCCCAGGACTTACTCTTTTGTAAGCCCAGTACTTATTCTATCGGTCTCTTTTGCCGAACCGCTAAGTAATGGAGACATAAACACACCAGCATCGGTTGTCAAGCAATGCTAGGGGGACAAACACAGACACGCAAACACACACACACACACACATATATATATATATATACATATATACGACGGGCTTCTTTTCAGTTTCTGTCTACCAAATCCACTCACAAGGTTTTGGTCGGCCCGAGGCTATAGCAGAAGATACTGAACCCGGAACCATGTGGTTGGTAAACATGCTACTTACCACACAGCCACTCCTGCGCCTGTAACTGCTGAGATATATATATATATATATATATATATATATATGCATATATAACGATAGACGTTGCCCTTTTCAAGTCTAGCCGGGCTCACGGGTTTCCTCAGTTTCTGTGGCGTATATGTTCTTCCTAGTTGGACGTGATGCAAGTCCATCGCAGTGTTACTTAAGAAACAGGAAGAGAGAGTGAGAGAAAGTTGTGACGAAAGAGTACAACAGGGGTCACCACTACCCCCTGCCAGAGCCTCGTGGAGCTTTCACTCACTGGGAATCAAAACCGCGATCCTCCGACTGCGAGTTCGCTGCCCTAACCAATGGGTCATTGTGCCTCCACTTATATACACACACACACAAACACACACATATAAAGTCAAGAAGAGACCATTAGAGACTTCTTTTGAGATTTCTTTTAAGTGTGTGTAACAAAGACTCCTTGAAAACTCTTCATTGAATTTGGGACAAGCTATCACACAAGCTGATCCACTGGAAGCTACTCAAAGAAATTCCAAAGGTTTACCAGCATGATTAAACTTCCTCTCAATGTCCTATTTGAAGCAGCAGCCAAAATAGAATCCAGCTCCCTTGATAACATTTATAAATCAGTCTGTAGATGAAGGTGCTATATTTGTGCTGATTCCTATTTGACCACTGTCCAGCAAAGAACTAGACTCGCTACAATTGCAAAAGAGGTGGGACATTTTTAATGACCATACGGCGGTTAAAGTGACAGAAATCTTTGCATTTACAATCCTTGACAACTTGATCTAAATAGATGTTTCTTTAGCTTTCTATATTTCAGGCATCTGATCTTTTTTTTTTTTTTGTTTAGTGGAAAGATACATTTATTGTTTTGCATAGCTTGCATTCTTCTATAATTCAGAAATAGGATTTCCTTAATCCTTTTAATACCAACCTGCCCATAACTTCTCTAGTTCTATGGCACAAACTTCATGTTAATTTATGTGCCAAACGCTACTTAATAATGATAATGTTATTTTATCGAATTCTTCATTTTTTTCAAAATTAATTGAAACAAAGGCAAAGCAATGTGTTTCAACAGAAATGTGATAACGAAATGCTTAAATGACATGACTTTGTTATATTTAAATTTAGAAGATCATTGAAAAAAAAAAAAAAACTATTGCTCAACTCGTTCCTTTGTTGGTGATCCCTCCTTATATATTCCCATCTCTATTATGATTTGAAATCAATTGCTATAAAACCTCATTGCTTGTCTTCACTTGATGAAATGAAACTAAATAGCTTCTTGATGATGGTATTATTGATCTTTCAATCTCTCCATGGTGAGCAAAATTGGTAGGAGAAACAGTGGTAAACAATGCCTTGTTATCAACTACTTGCAGATGATAAATCATTACTGCTTTCTAGATGCGTATCCACTTTCTAATATTGAATATCTCATGCGTACTGTTTCTGACCATAAATTCTAGAGCAAACAACATGCTATCAGATTTCACTCCACAGTGATGATAAGAGATGTACTAATGGATGCTTTTTCCAATTCACAATTCAAAGTTACCCTTTGGTACGGCCATTGATATAATAGCTATTTTAAAGCATGATGGATTGTATAATTACTAATGATGATATCAAAGGAGTTCAATGCCTCTCTTGGAGATGTTATTCTCATTAGCATGATGGGAATTTGGCTTACTTTATTTCAGTTACTAAGGCTCTCATTACGATATTGTATGATGATAAATATCTTCTTGACCAAATACTCATTAGTTACCTAGGTTACAAACTAGAAATTCATACTTTGCAGCATGATCCAGAAAGATGGAAATCCCTTCTTGATTACTTGATGCCTAGTAATGTTAAACAGCTGCAACAACCATTATGTTTATTTAATTACTACATTGAATTTTTGATTTTCTTCTTTTACAGAACTAATTCAAACTATTCTAATTCATGCTTTTCTATTACAATAAAAAAAAAAAAGGGATCTTTACCTTTTGACTGACAGATTTCAAAAATTATTTTTTGTAACTAAACACTTTCAAACTTCGTATAATGTGTCACATTAAACATCTTTTACTCTTGGTGTTGTTGAGAAAATTCTGTATTTTGGAAGTTATTTCTTGTTAAAATTGTCATATTTCTGTAATTTCAACCAATGACGTATATTCAATTGAATAAAATTACTGCTGTTGTTTGCCAACAACTTCTGGCGGTGTATATTTCGTTTGTCACTGTTATTTATGACATATTTCATCTCAGTTACGTTTGTATGAATAAATGAGTGTATCTGAAGCATGTTTACTTCATGGCACCACCATAATTGTTTGTGCTTCATTTTTCATTTTTTTCCGTAACCCTAACCCTAAAACCCTAACCTCTTACAGCTAAAACCAGTATAAACGCACTAACGATGTCATAAATAACAGTGACAAACGAAATATACATCGCCGATAGTTGTTGTTGACAAACAACAGCAGTAATTTTATTCAGCTGAATACACGTCATTGATTGGTTGAAATTACTGAAATATGACAACTTTAACAAGAAATAACTTCCAAAATACAGAATTTCCTCAATTACGCCAAGAGTAAAAGATGTTTTATGTGACACAATGTACCAGTATATGAAGTTTGAAAGTGCTTAGTTACAAAAAATTATTTTTTAAATCTGTCGGTCAAAAGGTAAAGATCCAAAAAATGTGTTAATCATTTGTTTTAATCCTTTTGATACCAACCCACCTGAGACCATCTCTGATTCTATGATACAAACTTCCTGTATTAGGGGGATTTAAATTAAAACCTTCCATCAAAATTTCATGTTGGAACTGTCCAGCCTATGCCAGCATGAAAAAAGGGACATCAAATGATGATGATTATCCATATTAAACTGCTAACCTGATTGATGCTATAAGTCACTGTGCATATCAACTATCCAGACGGATAAATTGACATTGTTTCAACCAAAGATATAGCCTTATCTGAAAGGCCATACTCCATAGTAAATTGGTTAAACTCTGGTACCTCTGAAGCATCTTCCTTTTGTGATTGCTACAATGTTGACTTGTTGAAGAATCTGACCTGGACAAGTTTTGGGTTTACTGATGAATGTTCTGTCAATGATTGCTGAAGTGACATGCTTAGAAAACAGGCTCAGCAAGCATATGAATAGAAGTAATTCAACACTGATCTGGTTATTAAAGGGGGGAATCTCAGCTTCATCCCTCAAATTTCCTCATCACTCAAAAAGAATCGAGAAAATACTTAAAAGTACTGGTGACTATTATGAAATCCTTATTGTTAGTTCTGGTTGAGATGTTCAGTTTGGTTGAAGACTAACAGCTAGCCAGCCATTTTCAATAATCAAGGGCATGCTTACACTTGTGCTTCCAATACTGATAGGGATTTTTTTTTGGAGCAAACAAATTTGTTTCTTTGCTATTGTTTCTTATCACAACAGTTTGAAATATATTTCCCTAGTAGGGGGACACATTTTTGCAAACATGTTCTGTTTCTCAAATGGCTATTAGAAATTTTAAGACATAATGCCTTCTACTATAATAACTTTTAAACCTATTTTCGTTGAAGAAACTACAAAAATTATCAATGGTTTGATGCTGAAGCAGAGGTTTGGTTATAACTGCATCTGTATTTTCTCTAGTCATTGAAAAGGATCCTTGTCAAATCCCTTTGTTTATTAATAAATCCCCTTTTTGTAACCCATTAAAATTCACAAAAGTTATTATTTTCAAAAAAAAAAGATAACAAGAATGTGTGTTTGAACTAACAATCACTTTCTCTACTTACCAACATATCTAAAATTTTTGAAATAGCCATCTTTCTTCAACTCTTTTTTATGTATATTTTATTTATTTATGGAAATGACCTACTTTACAGAGAGAAAATACAGTTTTGGCAGAAATTATTCCACATAATATACAACCATAAAGATAGCTAAAAAGAAAAAAAAAACCCACCAATTAGCATAATCTCGGACCTGCCAAAAACTTTTGACTCTGAATCCTGATATTCTGCTTGCTAAACTACATCATTAGATATGAAATACAGCTTGTGTTCTACATTCATCTTACTAACCAGTCACAATTTGCTTATTACAACAGTGAAATAACATCTAATCTACCACTTTCTATAGATGTTCCACAGGCTCCAATTTGTGACTTTTTGTTATTTATTAGGTTTGTGACAAACACTTCCATAGCCTCAAAATTACTTAATTTAATGCTGTGTACAGATGACGCATCATTGATTTTAGATCTGTATAGAGCAGAAACAAAACAGTATAAACAATGAATTTTTAAATGTATCAAGTTGCCTAATGGAAAATAAACTCTTACTCAACATCTCAAAAACTAAGTGCATGCTCTTTCACCATCATCATCGGAAATACAAATCCCTGGACTCAATCCCACAGCTTGAATTTGACAGTAATAGAACAGAATATATTGATTATTTTAAATTTCTAAGAAGCTTTGTTGATAATATTAAATGAAAACTACATATTGATTTAACCTGCAGGTGAATATTCAATACTTTTGGTAACTTATATTATTTTCTTAGACTTGTGTTACTAAACATGTGTCAGATTTTTATTTGTATTATTAGTCTTCTTATATTATTAAACTTATGAGTGATCCAAACCACTAGTTCTCAAACTGCCAAATATAAAATCTTCCCGCCAAATTTTTAGTGAAATTTTTTTGTCACTCACCCTCCTACAATTCTTGGTGAATGTGAAGACAAAGTAGAGTTTACATTTATATAATTCTTCTTCCTTCACTAGGTGTTGGACAAATAAAAAAAAAACAAACCCTCTTAACTTTATAAGTGTGGCAATTAGTCCTCATGCATTTCAGTCTTCACAGCACTGTTGCTCGCCTCTTGTGAGAATCGCTGATCTAGCTATGGTAATTTGTTGAGTCATCATTCTAGTGAAGTTGAAAACTTAGAAACAGTCTTGAAACTAGTTTTAAGTAAAAAACAGAAAAAAAATTCCAACTCTAGACATACTGATCCTCTCTGTGGTAGTACTAGGGCTTCAAAGTATTCAGATATTTATAGACATGTACAAATTAAATTAAATTACATAATTTTCAACTTATGTCTAAATTTCTGTTTAGGGGGAATAGGCATATTAGGAGTAGTATTGGTGAATTTTGGAAAGCATGGAATTTTTGAAGGATGTAGCATCCTGACAGTTAACAATGGATGTAGGTAGTTTGTTCCATGCTTCAACAATTCTGAATATGAAAAAATATTTTGAAAAGTCAAGAGTGCTTTGCTGCTTTTTGATTTCGTAAGCATGTTCATGAGTGGTAGCGGTACTGAATTTAAAAAGGGTGGTGAAAGTTGTTTGAAAGATGGTGGATAATCTTGTAGACTTCTATTAAGTCAGCCACTAGTTGTTGAAACTTTAGTATGTCAATGCTCAGAGAAATACATTCCAAATATTTCTAGAGTTATCGAACAACTTGGACAAAATCAAATATCCATGTTTATGTAATGCAAACACTATTTATAAAACTTATATACACTCAGAATCCCTTTTAAAAATTATTCTTAAGATAAAGTTGAGTGAAAAAGATATTCCTAAAGTTATCATTAAACTTATAAATCATTAATGCAGCATGGTAACAGCATTTCCCTCCAAAACAGGAACTATCAGTTCTCTTCTTTTTAAAAGTTTCTGATTTCAAAATTCACACCTAAAAAAAAGTAAGAAACATAGATTCTGACTGTGATCATTATGTTTACAGAAAAGAGAAGCATAGATTGAATTTGAGGAAAGAAGAGAGAATGACAACTAAGTTTGTCAACGACTCTTTTGGAACTAATGGTGCTGATGCATAGCAACCAAAGGTGTTAACGTTGCAAGTACAGACATCAATCACCAAATAAAGTGGAAAGATATTGTTAGTAATTGGTACAACAACTACAATAAAGACACCAAACAACAAAGTTATAAAGAACATGCTTTTGCCCACACTGTAAACCAGTTAGCAATGTATGTTCAAAGGAAAAGCTGTTAAAAACTACAAGAATGATATTGTACGTCTGGTGTGATGTTGCTTTCATCATAGTCATTTGATATCTGCTTTCCTGTGTTTGCGTGGGTCAAACGAAATTTGTTGAAGTAGATTTCCTACAACCTGATTCCCTTCCTGTCACTAACACTCACCTGTTTCCAAGCACAGTGGTATTTTCCATGGCCAGACAAATTTTCCATAGAAGACTAGAAATGAACAATCTGGTTTGTATGATGATGATGTTTGTTTACAACCATTGCATGATGTCAGGACAAGGGTACACACACACACACACACATGCACGCAGAGAGAGAGAGAGAGAGAAAGCAAGCTAGCTTTTTTCAGTTTCTGTCCACCACATTCACTCACAAGGCTTTGGTCAGCCAAGGACTATAGTAGAAGGTATTTGTCCAAGGTGCTGCACAGTGGCACTAAACTCAAGACCACATAGTTTGAAAGCAAGCTTCTTAACCACACAGTTATGCTGCTTTCTATTGAAGAAATAAAACTCAAGAATCCCCTTTTCTTTACAAGTGAATAAATCATAAAGCTTGAAAATCACACCCTCACTCCATCTCTTACAGAAATAGAGAAATACTTGGAAAAAGTGTGACCCTTAGTAGTCTTCATATCAAGTGGTAAACAACACAAGATGGTGGTAGCTGTTTGCGACAGCAAGCAGGAAGTGGCCACAACAAAATGCACATCCAGCAGTTTATCATGATCTCAAATGGATATGGAATTTTGATTGTTCATAATCATAGTCACAGAGACAAGGCCAGAGTAATAGCAATGTTAGGACACAGAGGAATTACAGGATTCAAGTCACCCCTTTTCCAGCAGTATTGGAGAGGAATGTCAGTGACATTTGAGGTGTTAGTTACATTAGGAAATATTTTTGGCATCTAAGACTATTATCTCAGAGAATATGAGCAGATGTGGACAGTCATAGAAGGTGGAAAACCCAAATGCTACAATTGTAGTAAAACACATCACCCCAGAGTATTCCCACCTTCACCACAAGGCAAGGGTAGTTCCTTACATTTCATTGCTGTTTCCAACACCACAGCTGGAGCAATTGCAATGAGGGTGGCCATCACAGTAGTAGCAGCATAGCTAAGGTCTCTCCTTTTTTCAAATAACTGAAACAAAGAGCTGGAGAAGTATTTCTCATTTCCCTATTGCAAACAAAAGATCAGAATTAGTGAATTCTTTCAGAAACATCTGTCACTATTTATTGAAGAATTTCCAACCACCAACCAGCTTAAATAGATTATTTCTCACAAAATAGATTTACCATCTCTTGAAAGATGATCACATGAAGAAAAAGCATTCATGTTGTCATTAACAGTAGTTGCCTTTGTTTCTTTTGTATATTTCATACTCATGATACCCATCATCATTCAGCATCCATTTTCTATGCTGGCATGGGTTAAATGGTTTGACTGCAACTAGTAAGCCGGAGAGCTGCACCAAGTTTGTCTGTTTTGCCCTTCCTAATGCCAACCACTCCAAGAGTGTAGTGGCTTTTATGTGTCACTGGCACTGGCCACAACTATGATTTCACTTGGCTTGGCATGTCTTCTCAAGCACATCAGATTGCCAAAGATCTCGATAACTTGTCATCACCTCTGTGAGACTCAACATCTGAAGATCATGCTTCACCACCTCATCCCTTGTTTTCTTGGATCTACCTCTTCAGCAAGTTCCTGCCACAGCTGTCCTTGTCCATATGCAACACATGACCATACCAGTGCAGTTGTCTCTCTTGTGCACCACATCTGATGCTTCTTATGTCCAGCTTTTCTCTCGGTGTGCTTTCACTTTGTTGTGTATGCACACTGACATTACACATCCAGCGGAGCATGCTGGCTTCATTTCTTGCAAGCTTATGCATGTCCTCAGCAATCATGGCCTATATTTCACTGCCGTGTAACATGGCTGTTCACACACGTGCATCATACAGTCTAACTTTCATTCTGAGCAAGAGGCCCTTTGTCACCAGCAGAGGTAGGAGCTCTCTGAACTTTGCCCAGGCTATTCTTATTCTAGCAGCTACACTCTCAGAGCATCCACCCCCACTATTGACTTGGTCACCTAGGTAGTGGAAGCTATCAACTACTTCTAGTTTTTCCCCTTGGCATATGACGGAAGTTGTTTTCTGCACATTTTCAGTGTTTATTGCCCCTGAGCATTTGCCACACACAAAAACTATCTTCTCAGTTAGCCTTCCTTTGATATTGCTGCACTTCTTATGTGTCCATAACTTACACCGGGTACATCTTATGGAGTTTCTACCTATGCCTTTTCTACAGATTGAGCAGTGCCATAGCATGGTCATTGTAAATAAAAAGTTTGTTCATAAGCTGTTGTTTATTTCCAGTTCTCCAAGTAAAACATGTCTGGGGTGTTCATTGCTCAACAGACAGAGAGATTATTACCTTTGTTGGAAACAATAGGAATTGACAACAGGAAGGGTATCCACTTGTAGAAAAACACTGTCTCATTGTATTCTCATCTGACTCATGCAAACATGGAAAAGTAGACTTTAAAACAATGCTGCTTCCTTATTCCAGTTGTTTGAATTGTTGGTAGCTTGGCACATAGAGTAATAATTAAAGAACCGTCTGCTTCTAATAAATGATACACACTATTTCTTATATTACATTCATTTTTCTTGATTTGTAAGCATGTTTTCACCAATCCACACATGTATGCATAAATCCTGATGAGGAGATAGGTATTACCAGGTTATCTGCCTATTGAAATACAGCATGATGGCGCAGTTTAACTAGATTGTGTTTCATGCTGTGTACTTAATACCTCTCTCTGTTTTGGATTTTGATTGATTAATATCCAGTAATACAGTTCTTTTAGCTTCATTTTCCAATAACTCTACTTATTGGAAATCTCCCTTTTATTGATTATCACTTTATCACCTAAAATTGTTATAAATATAAATATGCTATATTTAATATTACCTTGGTTTTGTTTTAGGAAATGGTTTCTTTATTGAAAATACAAAAATCGTTTAATACTGTAAGCTTCAATGGAGTCGATAAC